>NC_135235.1:64210208-64217708 GCF_051348905.1 Ranitomeya variabilis
AAACTGGAACTGTTTGGTAGAAACACAACTTGTCGTGTTTGGAGGAAAAAGAATACTGAGTTGCATCCATCAAACACCATACCTACTGTAAAGCATGGTGGTGGAAACATCATGCTTTGGGGCTGTTTCTCTGCAAAGGGGCCAGGACGACTGATCCGGGTACATGAAAGAATGAATGGGGCCATGTATCGTGAGATTTTGAGTGCAAACCTCCTTCCATCAGCAAGGGCATTGAAGATGAAACGTGGCTGGGTCTTTCAACATGACAATGATCCAAAGCACACCGCCAGGGCAACGAAGGAGTGGCTTCATAAGAAGCATTTCAAGGTCCTGGAGTGGCCTAGCCAGTCTCCAGATCTCAACCCTATAGAAAACCTTTGGAGGGAGTTGAAAGTCCGTGTTGCCAAGCGAAAAGCCAAAAACATCACTGCTCTAGAAGAGATCTGCATGGAGGAATGGGCCAACATACCAACAACAGTGTGTGGCAACCTTGTGAAGACTTACAGAAAACGTTTGACCTCTGTCATTGCCAACAAAGGATATATTACAAAGTATTGAGATGAAATTTTGTTTCTGACCAAATACTTATTTTCCACCATAATATGCAAATAAAATGATAAAAAAACAGACAATGTGATTTTCTGGATTTTTTTTTCTTAGTTTGTCTCCCATAGTTGAGGTCTACCTATGATGTAAATTACAGACGCCTCTCATCTTTTTAAGTGGTGGAACTTGCACTATTGCTGACTGACTAAATACTTTTTTGCCCCACTGTATGTATATATATATATATATATATATATATATATATTCTCTGTAATATAATGGTAGGAGCGTCAGTCAGTCCGAAGTCTTTATAGACTGCGCAAGCTCGACACGCCTGCGCAGTCTGGACCCCACAGAGTTAAGCATCCGGGGATGAGGATTGTGGCCCAGGAGATCGCAGTATGCTTAAGCACTGAACGCATACCGCGATCTCCAGCACAACAACTTACCTATCCGACATTGCCACTGGGTCTCTTCGTGCTTTGAGAAAGAACATACCATTGTTCGAAACGCGTTGCTTGCTACTCTCCACTATGTAATTTATTGGACTGGACTTTGCATTTTATTCTTAATAAATTTGTAAGTTTTTGGAAGCTAAATTTTTTTCTTTTTTCTGGATTACTTTTTACTGCACATGACAGAATGGGGGTGCAGGATGGGGGCTCAGAACAGGAGTAGCACATACCAGGATGGGGGCAGCAAATACCAGAATGGGGGCGCAGGATGGGTGCAGCACATGACAAGATTGGGGCGCAGGATGGGAGCAGCATATACCAGGACGGAGACCATATACCAATTTAAATGCTCGCCACCCTGGCGTAGAATGGGTTCAATAGCGAATATATATATAGAGCGTGAGTGTGTGTGTGTGTGTGTATATGTATATATATATATATATATGTATATATATATATATGTATATATATATATATATATATATATATATATATATACACTCACCGGCCACTTTATTAGGTACACCATGCTAGTAACGGGTTGGACCCCCTTTTGCCTTCAGAACTGCCTCAATTCTTCGTGGCATAGATTCAACAAGGTGCTGGAAGCATTCCTCAGAGATTTTGGTCCATATTGACATGATGGCATCACACAGTTGCCGCAGATTTGTCGGCTGCACATCCCAAAGATGCTCCATACAAGGCAGGATGGATCCATGCTTTCATGTTGTTTACGCCAAATTCTGACCCTACCATCCGAATGTCGCAGCAGAAATCGAGACTCATCAGACCAAGCAACGTTTTTCCAATCTTCTACTGTCCAATTTCGATGAGCTTGTACAAATTGTAGCCTCAGTTTCCTGTTCTTAGCTGAAAGGAGTGGTACCCGGTGTGGTCTTCTGCTGCTGTAGCCCATCTGCCTCAAAGTTCGACGCACTGTGCATTCAGAGATGCTCTTAGGCCTACCTTGGTTGTAACGGGTGTCGATTTGAGTCACTGTTGCCTTTCTATCAGCTCGAACCAGTCTGCCCATTCTCCTCTGACCTCTGGCATCAACAAGGCATTTCCGCCCACAGAACTGCCGCTCACTGGATTTTTTTTCTTTTTCGGACCATTCTCTGTAAACCCTAGAGATGGTTGTGCGTGAAAATCCCAGTAGATCAGCAGTTTCTGAAATACTCAGACCAGCCCTTCTGGCACCAACAACCATGCCACGTTCAAAGGCACTCAAATCACCTTTCTTCCCCATACTGATGCTCGGTTTGAACTGCAGGAGATTGTCTTGACCATGTCTACATGCCTAAATGCACTGAGTTGCCGCCATGTGATTGGCTGATTAGAAATTAAGTGTTAACAAGAAGTTGGACAGGTGTACCTAATAAAGTGGCCGGTGAGTGTATATATATATATATATATATATATATATATATATATATATATATATATATATATATATATATATATATATATATATATATATATATATATATATATATATATATATATATATATATATATATATATATACATACATATACACACACACACATACACAGTATATATATATATATATATATATATATATATATATACACACACACACACATACACAGTGTGTATATATATATATATATATATATATATATATATATATATATACACACACACTCACTGGCCACTTTATTATTTATTATTTATTATTGCGTTTGTCAGGCGTAGGGCAGCGGTCAGCCCAGGTTCCATCACCCTAGAGCTCGTCTGATATTTTGTATTACTTTGCTTGTCCCTTGCTATCCCTAGCCATTGGGATTCATGACAGTATAGCCGGCCCACAAAGTGTTAATTGTTTGGGCTGAAGCAGGAGAAAAAGAAGTGTTTAAGGGAAATTTTTTTTTTTTTTTTTTTTCCTTTTCCTTCAGAGTTTTGCTGCCTAGCCCTTAATTGCTGTCTAGCTGCTTCTTACCTCCTCTTAACCCTTGAATGGCTATATTATATATGATATTAGCTGTTTAACATGGATGTCCAGAGTTTGGCTTCCAGCCTGAGTAATCTCGCGGCAAGAGTTCAAAACATACAGGATTTTGTTGTTCACACTCCCATGTCTGAACCTAGAATTCCTATTCCAGAGTTCTTTTCTGGAGATAGATCTACCTTCCTGAATTTCAGGAACAATTGTAAATTGTTTCTTTCTTTAAAATCTCGCTCCTCTGGAGACCCTGCTCAACAGGTCAAGATTGTAATATCTTTCCTGCGAGGCGACCCTCAGAATTGGGCATTTGCATTGGCACCAGGGGATCCTGCATTGCTCAATGTGGATGCGTTTTTTCTGGCATTGGGATTGCTCTATGAGGAACCCAACCTGGAGATTCAGGCTGAAAAGGCTTTATTAGCCCTCTCTCAGGGGTATGATGAAGCGGAAATATATTGTCAAAAATTTCGGAAATGGTCGGTGCTTACTCAGTGGAATGAGTGCGCCCTGGCTGCAAACTTCAGAAATGGTCTTTCTGAGGCCATTAAGGATATTATGGTGGGGTTCCCTACGCCTACAGGTCTGAATGAGTCGATGGCTATGGCCATTCAGATTGATCGGCGTTTACGGGAGCGCAAACCCGTGCACCAGTTGGCGGTGTCTTTTGAACAGGCACCTGAGACTATGCAATGTGATAGAATTCAGTCCAGAAGTGAACGGCAAAATTATAGGCGGAAAAATGGATTGTGTTTTTATTGTGGTGATTCAGCTCATGTTATATCAGCATGCTCTAAACGCACAAAAAGGGTTGATAAATCTTTTGCCATTGGTACTCTGCAGCCTAAGTTCATTTTGTCTGTGACTCTGATTTTTTCACTGTCTTCCATTTCCGTCGATGCCTATGTGGATTCGGGCGCTGCCCTGAGTCTTATGGATTGGTCATTTGCTAAACGCTGCGGTTTTAGTCTGGAACCTCTGGAAGTTCCTATTCCTCTGAAGGGAATTGACTCTACACCATTGGCTATGAATAAACCGCAGTATTGGACACAAGTGACCATGCGCATGACTCCCGTTCATCAGGAGGTGATTCGCTTCCTTGTACTGTATAATTTACATGATATACTAGTGCTTGGTCTGCCATGGTTACAAACTCATAATCCTGTCCTGGACTGGAAAACAATGTCTGTGTTAAGCTGGGGATGTCAGGGGGTTCATGATTATGCACCTCCGATTTCAATCGCTTCATCTACTCCTTCTGAGATCCCTGCGTTTTTGTCTGACTATAGGGATGTTTTTGAGGAGCCTAAGCTCAATTCGCTCCCTCCGCATAGAGATTGTGACTGTGCTATAGAATTGATTCCTGGCAGTAAGTTCCCTAAGGGTCGTTTATTTAATCTGTCACTGCCAGAGCATACTGCTATGCGGAATTATATTAAGGAGTCCTTGGAAAAGGGACATATTCGTCCATCTTCGTCCCCTCTGGGAGCAGGTTTTTTTTTCGTGGCAAAAAAAGATGGTTCCCTGAGGCCTTGTATAGATTATCGCCTTCTGAATAAGATTACAGTCAAGTATCAGTATCCATTGCCATTATTGACTGAATTGTTTGCTCGCATTGAGGGGGCTAGGTGGTTCACTAAGATAGATCTTCGCGGTGCGTATAATCTGGTGCGGATAAAACAGGGTGATGAGTGGAAAACCGCATTTAATACGCCTGAGGGCCATTTTGAGTATTTGGTAATGCCTTTTGGACTCTCCAATGCTCCGTCAGTCTTTCAGTCCTTTATGCACAATATTTCCGTGAATATCTGGATAAGTTTATGATTGTGTATTTGGATGATATTTTGGTGTTTTCTGATGACTGGGAGTCTCATGTTCTACAGGTCAGGAAGGTGTTTCAGGTTCTGCGGGCCAATTCTCTGTTTGTGAAGGGCTCAAAGTGTCTCTTCGGAGTCCAGAAGATTTCTTTTTTGGGGTACATTTTTTCTCCTTCTACTATTGAGATGGATCCCGTCAAGGTTCAGGCGATTTGTGACTGGACACAACCTACATCTGTTAAGAGCCTTCAGAAGTTCTTGGGGTTTGCTAATTTTTATCGTCGGTTCATTGCTAATTTTTCCAGTATTGTTAAACCTTTGACTGATTTGACTAAAAAGGGTGCTGATGTTGCTGATTGGTCTCCTGCGGCCGTGGAGGCCTTTCAGGAACTTAAGCGCCGGTTTTCTTCTGCTCTTGTGTTGTGTCAACCAGATGTTTCACTTCCTTTTCAGGTTGAGGTTGATGCTTCCGAGATTGGAGCGGGGGCGGTTTTGTCACAGAGAAGTTCTAATGGCTCGGTGATGAAGCCATGTGCATTCTTCTCTAGAAAATTCTCGCCCGCCGAGCGCAATTATGATGTGGGTAATCGGGAGCTTTTGGCCATGAAGTGGGCATTTGAGGAGTGGCGTCATTGGCTTGAGGGTGCTAAACATCGTGTGGTGGTCTTGACTGATCACAAGAATCTCATTTACCTTGAGTCTGCCAGGCGTTTGAATCCTAGACAGGCTCGTTGGTCGTTGTTTTTTTCTCGTTTCAATTTCGTGGTTTCATACCTGCCAGGTTCAAAGAATGTGAAGGCAGATGCTCTTTCCAGGAGTTTTGTGCCTGACTCTCCTGGAGACTCTGAGCCTACTGGTATCCTTAGGGATGGGGTAATATTGTCCGCCGTATCCCCAGACTTGCGACGTGCATTGCAGGAGTTTCAGGTGGATAAACCGGATCGTTGTCCACCAGAAAGACTGTTTGTTCCGGATGATTGGACCAGTAGAGTCATCTCCGAGGTCCATTCTTCTGTGTTGGCTGGTCATCCTGGAATATTTGGTACTAGAGACTTGGTGGCCAGGTCTTTTTGGTGGCCTTCCTTGTCTAGGGATGTGCGTACCTTTGTGCAGTCTTGTGAAGTGTGTGCTCGAGCTAAGCCTTGCTGTTCTCGGGCCAGTGGGTTGTTGTTATCCTTGCCCATCCCGAAGAGGCCTTGGACGCACATTTCCATGGATTTTATTTCTGATCTCCCGGTTTCACAGAAAATGTCCGTTATCTGGGTTGTGTGTGACCGCTTTTCTAAGATGGTTCATTTGGTGCCCTTGCCTAAGTTGCCTTCCTCCTCTGAGTTGGTCCCTTTATTTTTTCAGAACGTGGTTCGTTTGCATGGGATTCCGGAGAATATCGTTTCTGACAGGGGATCCCAGTTTGTGTCTAGATTTTGGCGGACGTTTTGTGCCAAGATGGGCATTGATTTGTCTTTCTCGTCTGCATTCCATCCTCAGACGAATGGCCAGACGGAGCGAACTAATCAGACCTTGGAAACTTATTTGAGGTGTTTTGTTTCTGCTGATCAAGATGACTGGGTTGCTTTTTTGCCACTGGCCGAATTTGCTCTTAATAATCGGGCTAGTTCTGCCACGTTGGTCTCTCCTTTTTATTGTAATTCGGGGTTTCATCCTCGTTTTTCCTCTGGTCAGGTGGAGTCTTCGGATTGTCCTGGAGTGGACGTGGTGGTGGACAGGCTGCATCAGATTTGGAACCAGGTGGTGGACAATTTGAAGTTATCTCAGGAGAAGACTCAGCAGTTTGCTAATCGCCGTCGCCGCGTGGGTCCCCGACTTCTTGTTGGGGATTTGGTGTGGTTGTCTTCTCGTTTTGTCCCTATGAAGGTCTCTTCTCCTAAGTTCAAGCCTCGGTTCATCGGTCCTTATAGGATCTCGGAGATTCTTAACCCTGTATCTTTTCGTTTGGATCTCCCAGCATCGTTTGCTATTCATAATGTGTTCCATCGGTCGTTGTTGCGGAGGTATGAGGTGCCCATTGTTCCTTCGGTTGAGCCTCCTGCTCCGGTGCTGGTGGAGGGAGAATTGGAGTATGTTGTTGAGAAGATCTTGGATTCTCGTGTTTCCAGACGCAAACTCCAGTATTTGGTTAAGTGGAAGGGTTATGGTCAGGAGGATAATTCCTGGGTGGTCGCCTCCGATGTTCATGCGACTGATTTGGTCCGCGCCTTCCATAGAGCTCACCCTGATCGCCCTGGGGGTTCTCGTGAGGGTTCGGTGACCCCTCCTCAAGGGGGGGGTACTGTTGTGGATTCTGTTTGTGGGCTCCCTCTGGTGGTTACTGCTGGTACTGGGTGACTTTGGTGGGTTGCGGCCTTTGGTTTCCACCTGTCCATCAGAGGCTGGGTGTTTCCTATTTTACCTGGCCTTTCTGTCATTCCCTTGCCGGCTATCAATGTATTCAGATGTGCTCTGTTTGGTTCCTGCCTACCTGCTCCCAGATCTTTCAGGATAAGCTAAGTGCTGATTTTCAGTTGTTGGTTTTTTTGTCCAGCTTGCTTATTATGTCTCTATGCTAGCTGGTAGCTCTAGTGGACTGAGGTTCTCCCCATGTGCCATGAGTTGGCACATGGGTTCTTGTAATCTCAGGATGGTTTTTTGATTAGGGTTTTTTGCTGACCGCTCAGACCCCTTTTGTATCGTTCTGCTTTCTAGTTTACAGCGGGCC
>NC_135235.1:64940208-64977708 GCF_051348905.1 Ranitomeya variabilis
TGTATACATCCATATATTCTCCAATAGCTTTTTAAAAAATCGAGATTTGTTTTCATTTTTATTTCTTAATTCACTTTTTTTATTGATTTTCATGTGTATACACATATATATGTGTAAATATCTAGAAATTAATATATAATAAGTATATTGATATATAATTATGTACATATATGTGTGTGCTTGTGTGTCTGTGTGTGTATAATATTATATCAGAGTATTTGCACAGATAAATAAGTATGTATGTGTGTGTGTATATATAACAATAATAATAATAATAATAATTATGTGGAAATCATAAAATAGTAATTATAATATATTATATATATATATATATATATATATATATATATATTTATACAATAATAAATGATAATAATAATAATAATATACATGTGTCTTTTTTTTCCCCAAAGTACATATACAGCAGTACCACTGTTCTGATTGACCACTACAGAAAGTACTGTAAATAACAATTCTGTATGAGCGACATTCTGATTTTATTATTATGGCAGATTGATCACTTGGGGGTTATCTGGGGTTTTTGCCTTCCATAACTAATTTAGCCTCTATAGTATGGCAGCTTCGTTCATATAAGTTACAGCTGTAAAATGAGTAGGACAGGTCATGGAAACTGTTCTTGGTGACGCCGTATTTCCCAGTAAGGCAAATGCAGGGTACAATACAAACTAATGATACATAAAAGTTTTCACATTTTTTTTTGTTTTGTTATATAATAGTCTAAAAAAGTTTTTGGATACCATGAAAAAAAAATATGACAAAGCTTTATTCTTTAAGGCTACATGCACACGTTGCAGATTTGACTGCAGAATTTTCTGTGCAGATTCTTGCATTTGGGTATGTGCACACGCTGCAGATTTTTCTGCGGATCCGCAGCGGTTTTGATGCAGTTTTCCCTGAGTTTACAGTATCATGTCAACCTATGGAAAACAAAATCCACAGTGCACATGCTGCGGAAAAAAACGCACGGAAACGTAGAGTTGTTTATTCCGCAGCATGTCAATTCTTTGTGCAGATTCCGCAGCGGTTTACACCTGCTCCATAGTAGGAATCCGCAGGTGTAAAACCACAGGTGGAATCCGCACAAAAACCGCATAAAATCCGCGGTAAATCAGCAGGTAAAATGCAGTACCTTTTACCTGCAGATTTCTCAAAACAGGTGCGGACAAATCCGCAGAGGTTCCATCTACGTGTGCACATACCCTTCCTTGGCAGAAAACGCAGGTCAGAATCTGCACCTTTTTTGGCACATGTTGCAGATTTCAGTGCGGATTTCTTCCTTTTTTTTTACCCCTGCATATGTCTATTATGGAATGGGTGCAGAAACGCAGCAGATCTGCAAAAAGAATTGACGTGGTCCTTTTTTGAATCTGTTGCATTTTCCGTGCAGATTGTTCCGCACCATTAGCACAGCATTTTTTTTTCTGCCATTGATTTACATTGTACTGTAAATTACTTGCAGATCTGCAGCGTTTCTGCGCGGAAAAAAAAGCTGCAGTTCTGCAGGAAATCTGCAACGTGGACACATACCCTTAGGCTATCTTGATCTCTTTTTCTTGTGTCTCAACTGATAACAGTTTTTTCATAAATTTTTATTGCAAAACTGGTGAGCCAGATCAAATAAAGCAACATGTTGTGTTCTCTGATCCGGCTCTGTAGACGGTTTGGATCAACAATTGAAGTACATGATGAACGTGAATTATCCAATAGAAAACAATTGAATCTGTTTTTGTAGCAGGTTCCCTCCAATATTTCATTGTGACGCCTGAAGGGGAAAAAAAACCGAGTGATTGGAAAAATGGAAACAAAGAACATCTTTATTAGGCTGAGTTCACATGTGCAGTATTCATCCATTGGCAATGGATCGAGCAGCAATCAGTTATTTTAGCAAAAAGTTGCGCAGACATAGCTGTTTTGTCCATCTGAAAGAATGGATTGCAACCGGATCCTTTTTTTTAAACATTGAAGTCAAAGGCTATGTTCACACTTTGCAGTTTTGCTGTGTTTTTGTGCAAATTTTAAGCTCCTTGCAAAAAGCAGGTTTTGCCGAGTTTTTGCTGCATTTTTGCACCTACCAGTTTTGCTGAGTTTTTGCTGCCTTTTTTGCTGCACTTTTGCACCTACCCATTGTTTACTGTGGGTGAAAAAACGCTGAAAATAAACAAAAAAATGCTGAAAGAAGTGACATGCTGCAGTTTTCCAAATCAATAAGGACAATAAAACCAAGGTGTGTGCATGAGATTTCTGAAATCCAATAGACTTTGCTGGTTCTGTAAACACAGCTTAAAATTTGCATTAAAAAATGCAGCAATAAATGCTGAAAAAATGCAACGTGTGAACATACCCTAAGGAAAATTGATCCATTTAATAGACGTCCATTTTTCTTAGATTTGAAACTAATCCATTTTTTTTTTATTTACAGGATCCGTTACAAATGGATGATTACCGGATATGTGATCTCAGCCTTAGATCCATCACCAAATCCTTTTTTATATTTTTTAATAAAACATTTGGCAACTGTTCAGAGTGTGACTATTTCCATCAACGTTCCTGTATAGACAAAAGCCATGGCTCCTGTGTGAACAGAGCCTCACCCATATCGACACAGGGTCTCTATTAAAACTGCCAATCAGTGCAACATATGGATTTATACATCTACGGCTGATGTCACACGGCCCCAATGCAGCTGCCTTTTAAAGCCCCTGATACTTTCACTCCCTGTGTTTCTACAGTAGAACATATGGGGCCCGTCCTCACACTTTTCTTTCTTTACAGAAACAATAAATAAAAAGGTTTCCTTTATCAGGTTTCAATCATTTTAATGGGATGTAAATTGATGCAAAATTACTGTAAAAAAAAAACTTTAAAAAACAGACACAAACGAATACAGTAAAGAGCATAAAAGCTGATAAAGAGAACGAGCCTTAATTCTTATCTAGGCATGAGCTCAAAATCAGATCTGTCATATGGGTTCTCTACAAGGCATCATAAATTGCTAAATATATGGCATACAGCCCCAACAATTCATTTTTTCGGGTATGTTCACACTCAGGGTATGTGCACACGTTGCGGATTTTTCTGCGGATCCGCAGCGGATTGGCCGCTGCGGATCTGCAGCAGTTTTCCCTGAGTTTACAGTACCATGTAAACCTATGTAAAACAAAGTCCGCAGTGCACAGGCTGCGGAAAAAAAACGCGCAAAAACATAGCGTTGTTTATTCCGCAGCATGTCAATTCTTTGTGCGGATTCCGCAGCGGTTTACACCTGATCCATAATAGGAATCCGCAGGTGTAAAACTGCAGGTGGAATCTGCACAAAATCCATAAAAAGAATCGCTGTAAATCCATGGTAATTCCGCAGGAAATCCACAGGATTTACTAAAATCAGTCCAGAAAATTCCGCACCACTTTCCGCAACGTGTGAACAAGGCCGTAGAGTTTTTTTTCTGGAGTAGCAATCGAGCCAAAACTAGGGTAGAATATAAGCTAATGATTCGGAAAAGTTTTCAAAAGTTTTTTTTCACAATTTTTTGGAGTAGGAATTGAGCAGAAACTTACCAAATCTTCTTGAAAAGCTCCTTAAAAACTTGTTGTTTTGCTCACTTTCTTCTGCAAACTTAGCAAAAAGACTCAGTGGGAACACACTCTTAGGGTTCGTTCATATACAGGTGAGTCCAAGCAAGATAAGAAAGAACAAATCTGTGTATTAGTTGTCTTATACCGAGCCAGATCATACAACTGGTGAAAAGGTTCTGCACACTGAGCACTAATCCAGCTTCCATAGCTGGTCAGATAATCAATGCCACAAATATTATTTTTCCAAACCCTCTGAAACCAATCTGGACATGGTTGAAAACTATCTATCATGGTCTCCAGACACAACATGTTAGAAAAGAAATTCAACAATTCTGTAACCTGTAATCAAACAAAGCATGTATGATGGAAGAGTGTAGGATGTTGCTTGTATGTTTGCCCCAAAATTCTCTTACAGGTATATTCATGATGATCACAGGATACAGAATGAGCTGCTAAATGTTAGATTTACTCATCGGAAACAGAAAACTGTAGGATGTAGATGGCTTCTAGCTAAAGACTATTGATGTAACATAAGACCACAAAGTCCGCTACAGCGAAACTCAGATCTTATGTAAGTAATATATCACTTATAAGGGCAAATATGCCATAAACGTAGATGTTGTGACTTATATGGGGCCTTTGAGATATAAAGTTGCTCAAAGAGATTCTATTCAGTAACACTTGTCCATTGTAAATGTTTGTACAGTTTTCACCTATATAAGTGAGCAGGACTAATTGTAGTGTAGGACAGGTGCCCTGAGACTATGTTGCAAACACAGACAGAAATGACTATGGAAAACAGAGGCTTGAAACCCTCATACATGTTTAATATCAATGGGTTTGGCCAACAGTCTATTGTGTAGGAGGAAATAAGGAACTGACATATCTGGTTTTGGCCTCCTGGTAAATTTGTTCTCTAAGAGTTAAGCCACCAACAGAGGAGTCTGACGGCGGCTTCTGTACACAGCTGATCCTGAACATGGGAGAAAATAGATGACGGCTGACTGTTTGGTTGAACCATTGTTTGGCCAATAGCTATCTATAAATATATGGGAGGCTTTAGAGCTCATACAAGAAGGACATAGGTCAGTGCAAAAAGGCCATATGGCTCCCAAGTAGTGAGCTGCATGGACTCCAATACTGAACTTGATAATCTCCCTTAGCACCTCTATATATATTGCATCAAATGGAGCATGCTTTGATTATTCTGGATTTGTACAATTGAGGTTGGAGGCAGAAAGAGATAACATAAGAACCCATATACTTGAAATAGCTCTAATTTACAACTTGGTACAACGTGGAGGTAATTCGACCATATATATGTATCCGATGCTGGACAAACTGGTTGTGGATTATTGGTGGCACTTTTAAAGCTGGGTTCACATTTACATTTCTACAGACTCTAAATGAAAGCCCACCTGAAGGATCTCCATACTGTAATTTTAACGTTATTTGAGACAAGTGGTCAAACTACAAATTATGCCACCCTCTTTGGGGGGCAAGAAACTATGCATGACTTTACTACAAAGGAACTGCAAATAAGTGGATGGGTTACTGGCTCAAAGTTACAAGGAAAGGGGAGGTGGAATGGAAATACATGTAGGTAAATCTGTCCTCGAACAAAAACTTGGCACCGTAATGGGGTCCAGTTTGATCCTTGTTATGCTACTTCCTTTCTTCTATATTCCCCATTCTCTGTCCCTCAGTCCACGCTTCCTGTGTCACTTACGCTTTACTGCAATTTTCTTTCATTCTTTTAGTAGGCCTGGTAGTTTACGATAAATCGGATCTACATGGCTATGTACAACTATGGCTGCAAATGCCTCGTATAAGAGCTCTATTCCCATATTCACACTGGCTTGCGTTAGGTTCATATAATTTTAATACAATGTTCAGTAGGATAAGCTCCTTGTGATTCTAAAACCTTTGCACTATAAAATTATACAATCTCCAGAAGCTGAATTACTCTTATCCTGCCCCTCGTCCATCATAATATCCCATGTATTTATTATCCCCTGTCAGATAAATTAGTGACAGGGGTGAACTCAGTTTGACTCTGCAATCTCTTTGCATCGGTTTGTCAAAGGTGTCACAACACCACTCTGTCCTCTTGTTAACATTTAGATGATGGGGTTGGCTGTAGGCCCAGCCCCAGCCACTTCACACTTGCCTGTACATGGATATGCAGAAAATCTGTGAACCAAAATATTATGTGCCGTCCTCCACGTACTAATCCTCCGAATGGCAACAGGTTGTCCTAGCACTGTCCACTTCATCTCCTGCTCAGTCGTGTGCACCCAGTTTTGTAGATACACATATTAGATTCTCTATTCTGAAGCTGCCGGTAATCACTTTAATACAGAGGAAGTTTCCCAGGATTGATGCATTCAGTGTCTTTTAAGGTAGGGTTTCAATATGAGAAAGAAAAAATGTTCATACAACACTAATCAGAAAATGACCTATTGTTTAAATCAAGTTTTTGTATTAAACTTTTTTTTTTTTTCAATTTTTGCCAATGTGTTTTTTAATACATTGCAAAATCTGTATTAAAAATAAAAAAATATAAACCTTGCTATTTTTATACAGGACACTTAGGGTTTTTAGAATTTAACCTTGTCATCTCTCACGCATCCTACAGTATTGTATTGTCATTGTATTGTTGCTGCTACACCTCTATAGAATGAGTTTGCCTTTTATAAGTTTGTACTGTCTCTCTCCCTGTAGTCCAGCTCTGATGTAAGTAACCCCTACCTTCTTCCCCAGTTAGTGTTTGTCAGCAGATGTCTCTAGATTCATCTCTGTACATCTCTCTGTTGTTACTATTGTGCATAATACAAGAATTCAGCCTGAGAATAAACTTCTTCTGGAATCTTCTTAAGTGCCTCTGCAGTTGAGTTGAAGCCACTGTGTTGGATGAAGTTCTTAGTGTGAGTACTGGCTCAATACAGACGGAAATAGAAACTCTGCCTCACACTCGCAGCCTAGTTATGGAGTCAGAATAAACCTCCTGTTGTTTCAGGATGTTCACATGTACATTAGCAGCAATGGCTGGATCCTGTCTCTATATTCTGTGTAGAAGTGTCTAATGAGTGTGTGCAAAGGTCACTGTGAAGGAAGGGGGAGTAGGGTCAGCTGTGACATCATCTATTGTGATTGGTGGATCCTGTGTTATCAGCTGTGTATAGAGGAGTTACCTGTCACTATAATACTGCCTATACTGGTATAGAGCTTGGCTGTCAACTTTTCCTGAAAGTACTGGAGTCTAAAAAGTACCAAGTGGCCAGAGTAACATTGCAAGATTACTAATTTTTTTTAATAAATATGATATTAAAAAAAATAAATGACAAGTAACACAAAAACCTAATTTAAATAATAGGTAATTTTCTGATGATTTAAGAAAATATTTCACATGTCAAAAAATTGCACATAGAATAGTTGCTCATTCGCCTATAGGTAACAGAAAAAAGAAAACGTGGCCAAATCTTCCATGTGTGAACTGGTGTAAAAAGTCAACGCCGAAATGTAATGCCGACTCTCGACATCCGGACCCACTATGGTTACACAAGAGAAACCTAATCACCCCTGGGGTTCGATAGTGATTGAATCAGTTCAATGGAACCACCTGGACATCGTGGACATGTAGGGGATGAAATGAAACTGTAAAGCTAGCTTTATGGTTGTGAGGGACCGGCAGAGCCATAGTCATGGCCGAGGCTGTCTGTGTTTTCGCGCCCTGGATTCCCGTCACATATAAGGAATGTCCATTACTCATCATAACTCTGACTCCAGGTTCAGCACCGACAGGGTCTCTTCTCTGTTGCAAGAGATGTTTTGTAATCTGTTTCGCAAGAATTGTGATACAGTCCATTGCAACTTTCAACTGAACGACTTTACTGACTTCAAGACACAGTACATCCAGTTCTTTTTCAACATTGACATCACTTTTCAAGCGGTATACGTCTTTATCTTTCCCTGTACTCTTCCCTTTGTCGCTAAGCACGTTCCCGGGTCGGACTGTATTATACAGCTCCTCAGCATCCTCCCTGTTTAGCTCTACCTCAGTTGGGAGTTCCCTCGTCCGTTTCGCACCAGACACGAGGCCATCAGCCCATGAAGTATTACACCACATGCTGAGTGACCTGCCCGACTTTAGTGCTGTGACTAGTGATGAGTGAGTATACTCGTTGCTCTGGTTTTCCCGAACACGCTCGGGTGACCTCTGAGTATTTGTAACTGCTCGGAGATTTAGTTTTCATCGCGGCAGCTTAATGATTTACAGCTACAAGCCAGGCTGAGTACATGTGGGGGTTGCCTGGTTGCTAACGAATCCCCACATGTAATCAAGCAGGCTAGTAGCTATAAATCTTTCAGCTGCCGCGATGAAAACTAAATCTCCGAGCAGTCACAAATGCTCGGAGGTCACCCGTGCGTGCTCTGGAAAACCTGAGCAATGAGTATACTCACTCATCACTAGCTGTGACCACAATGAAGCTCCAGCGTCTTCACTGACTGTCACTGCTATTCCTGCTGTCACTACTGTAGTCTTCCTCACTGACCCTGAATGACTGGGCTTACTCTTAAACATTGAGGGGTCACTATGCCGTCCCCAGGGCTTTAGCCCTGCTGGATGTTACAGGCTCCCTGGTCCCGACTGCCCGCAACCAGGAAGTCCCCCTAACTTACCCACAGTGACTCCTCCTAAGTATTAACGGTTAACTATCTACAGTGCTATTTCCTACACTATGCCATACCCCATCTTGTGCCTATAAGTGAGTACTACTTTTTCCCTATTTGAAAGTAAAATACATAACAGCAACAGTAAATACATACAACAAAGAATATTTTACAGTAGCACAAACCAACAGTTAAACATGACATACAGTACCGGGACAAGAAATGCAAGGACATAATGCAGCCCCTTACATGGTCACCATGCACATTAGATGAATGTTCGTCACTGACCCAAAACACATATCAGGCTATATTGGGCAACGTTAGATTTTTTTTAGTTGATCATGCATTCTCATCAGTTAAAATATTCCACCACTCCCATAAACATGTTTGTCGGTTGATCATCAGTCAAAACGAACAATTGTTTGTTTTGGCAAAACAGCCGATGGTTATTCCTTATGGCCAAAATCCATTTCAGACTTTTTTTCTAATGTGTATGGGCACTTTCATATTAGCAGGTTACTTTGTAGTTTTAGTTAGTGGAGGAAGATTTCAGTGACATATAGAAGACCCAAACAGATAATGAAAAGTTTATTGCTTTGTTGTCCTGGATTGCAGTAAAGGTTCAAGACATCATCTAGGGCGATGCATGTGGAGATCTATAGTCCAGCTCTCAACACAACATCAGGACTTGATGGCACATGGGAATGATAGTCCATGCGCCAGATCTCCTGTGGGGGAGATAGGTCACTCATTGAATCATAGAATGTTAGAGTTGGAAGGGACCTTCAGGGTCATCGTGTCCAACCCCCTGCTCAATGCAGGATTCACTAAACCATCCCAGACAGATGTCTGTCCAGCCTCTGTTTGAAGACTTCCATTGAAGAAGAACTCGCCACCTCTCACATACATAGTTACATAGTTATTGAGGTTGAAGGAAGACTTTAAGTCCATCTAGTTCAACCCATAGCTTAACCTAACATGCCCTAACATGTTGATCCAGAGGAAGGCAAAAAAAACCCATGTGGCAAAGAGTAAGGGTACCGTCACACAGTGAAATTTCCATCGCTACGACGGTACGATTCGTGACGTTCTAGCGATATCGTTACGATATCGCAGTGTCTGACACGCAGCAGCGATCAGGGACCCTGCTGAGAATCGTACGTCGTAGCACATCGTTTGGAACTTTCTTTCGTCGCTTGATCACCCGCTGACATCGCTGGATCGTTGTGTGTGACAGCGATCCAGCGATGTGTTCGCTTGTAACCAGGGTAAACATCGGGTAACTAAGCGCAGGGCCGCGCTTAGTAACCCGATGTTTACCCTGGTTACAAGCGTAAACGTAAAAAAAACAAACAGTACATACTTACATTCCGGTGTCTGTCCTCCGGCGTCTCAGCTTCTCTCCACTGTGTGAGCGCCTGCCGGCCGGAAAGCGAGCACAGCGGTGACGCGGTGACGTCACCGCTCTGCTTTCCGGCTATGGCGCTTACACAGTGGAGAGAAGCAGAACGCCGGGGACAGACACCGGAATGTAAGTATGTACTGTTTGTTTTTTTTACGTTAACGCTGGTAACCAGAGTAAACATCGGGTTACAAAGCGCGGCCCTGCGCTTAGTAACCCGATGTTTACCCTGGTTACCCGGGGACTTCGGCATCGCTCCAGCGCCGTGATTGCAAAGTGTGACCGCAGTCTACGACGCTGGAGCGATATTCATACGACGCTGCGACGTCACGAATCGTGCCGTCGCAGCGATGGAAATTTCACTGTGTGACGGTACCCTCACTCCACCATGAGGAAAAAAATTCCTTCCCGACTCCACATACGGCAATCAGACTAGTTCCCTGGATCAACGCCTTATCAAGGAATCTAATATATATACCCTGTAATATTATACTTTTCCAGAAAGGCATCCAGTCCCCTCTTAAATTTAATTAATGAATCACTCATTACGACATCATACGGCAGAGAGTTCCATAGTCTCACTGCTCTTACAGTAAAGAATCCGCGTCTGTTATTATGCTTAAACCTTCTTTCCTCCAGACGTAGAGGATGCCCCCTTGTCCCTGTCTCAGGTCTATGATTAAAAAGATAATCAGAAAGGTCTTTGTACTGTCCCCTCATATATTTATACATTAAAATAAGATCACCCCTTAGCCTTCGTTTTTCCAAACTAAATAGCCCCAAGTGTAATAACCTATCTTGGTATTGCAGACCCCCCAGTCCTCTAATAACCTTGGTCGCTCTTCTCTGCACCCGCTCTAGTTCAGCTATGTCTTTCTTATACACCGGAGACCAGAACTGTGCACAGTATTCTAAGTGTGGTCGAACTAGTGATTTGTATAGAGGTAAAATTATGTTCTCCTCATGAGCATCTATGCCTCTTTTAATACATCCCATTATTTTATTTGCCTTTGTAGCAGCTGCCTGACACTGGCCACTGAATATGAGTTTGTCATCCACCCATACACCCAGGTCTTTTTCATTGATGGTTTTGCCCAGAGTTTTAGAATTAAGCACATAGTTATACATCTTATTACTTCTACCCAAGTGCATGACCTTACACTTATCCCCATTAAAGCTCATTTGCCATTTATCAGCCCAAGCTTCTAGTTTACATAAATCATCCTGTAATATAAAATTGTCCTCCTCTGTATTGATTACCCTACAGAGTTTAGTGTCATCTGCAAATATTGAAATTCTACTCTGAATGCCCCCTACAAGGTCATTAATAAATATGTTAAAAAGAAGAGGGCCCAATACTGACCCCTGTGGTACCCCACTGCTAACCACGACCCAGTCCGAGTGTGCTCCATTAATAACCACCATTTGTCTCCTATCCCTGAGCCAGCTCTCAACCCACTTACACATATTTTCCCCTATCCCCATTACTCTCATTTTATGTAACAACCTTTTGTGTGGCACCGTATCAAAAGCTTTGGAAAAGTCCATATACACTACGTCCACTGGGCTCCCTTGGTCCAGTCCGGAACTTACCTCTTCATAGAAGCTGATCAAATTAGTCTGACATGAACGGTCCCTAGTAAACCCGTGCTGATACTGGGTCATGAGGTTATTCCTCTTCAGATACTCCAGCATAGCATCCCTTAGAATGCCCTCCAGGATTTTACCCACAGTAGAGGTTAAACTTACTGGCCTATAATTACCGAGTTCAGTTTTTGCCCCTTTTTTGAATATTGGCACCACATTTGCTATACGCCAGTCCTGTGGTACAGACCCTGTTATTATGGACTCTTTAAAGATTAAAAATAATGGTCTATCAATGATTGTACTTAATTCCTGCAGTACTCGGGGGTGTATCCCATCCGGGCCCGGAGATTTGTCAATTTTAGTGATTTTTAGACGCCGCTGTACTTCCTGCTGGGTTAAGCAGGTGACATTTAATGGGGAATTTTTATCACTAGTCATTTTGTCTGCCATGGGATTTTCTTTTGTAAATACTGATGAAAAAAAGTCATTTAGCATATTGGCTTTTTCCTCATCCTCATCCACCATTTCACCCAGACTATTTTTAAGGGGGCCAACACTATCATTTTTTAGTTTCTTACTATTTATGTAGTTAAAGAATATTTTGGGATTATTTTTGCTCTCTCTAGCAATAATAATAATAATAATAATAATAATCTTTATTTTTATATAGCGCTAACATATTACGCAGCGCTTTACAGTTTTTACACATTATCATCGCTGTCCCCAATGGGGCTCACAATCTAAATTCCCTATCAGTATGTCTTTGGAATGTGGGAGGAAACCCACGCAAACACGGAGAGAACATACAAACTCTTTGCAGATGTTGTCCAAGGTGGGATTAGAACCCAGGACTACAGCGCTGCAAGGCTGCTGTGCTAACCACTGTGCCACCGTGCTGCCATATCAAACACATATCAGGCTATATTGGGCAACGTTAGATTTTTTTTAGTTGATCATGCATTCTCATCAGTTAAAATATTCCACCACTCCCATAAACATGTTTGTCGGTTGATCATCAGTCAAAACGAACAATTGTTTGTTTTGACAAAACAGCCGATGGTTCTTCCTTATGGCCAAAATCCATTTCAGACTTTTTTTCTAATGTGTATGGGCACTTTCATATTAGCAGGTTACTTTGTAGTTTTAGTTAGTGGAGGAAGATTCCAGTGACATATAGAAGACCCAAACAGATAATGAAAAGTTTATTGCTTTGTTGTCCTGGATTGCAGTAAAGGTTCAAGACATCATCTAGGGCGATGCATGTGGAGATCTATAGTCCAGCTCTCAACACAACATCAGGACTTGATGGCACATGGGAATGATAGTCCATGCGCCAGATCTCCTGCGGGGGAGATAGGTCACTCATTGAATCATAGAATGTTAGAGTTGGAAGGGACCTTCAGGGTCATCGTGTCCAACCCCCTGCTCAATGCAGGATTCACTAAACCATCTCAGACAGATGTCTGTCCAGCCTCTGTTTGAAGACTTCCATTGAAGAAGAACTCGCCACCTCTCACGATACTGTTCCACTCATTGATCACCCTCACAGTCAGAATATTTTTTCTAATATCTAATCTGTATCTTCACCCTTTCAGTTTCATTCTATTGTTTCTCCTGTTTCTGATGTTACAAGAGTAACCTGTCATTCAATGCTTGGAGGATGGCGGTAGGCAGGGAAACAGGGAGAGAGGCCGGATAGCTGTAAGTGCAGAGACAAGCCCCCTACACTTGTGGCTCATTTGCAGAAATATTGGAAAATATATTACTCAGAAATTAAATAAAAGACTGAAAACACATTACACTACTAGTGTTGAGCGATACCTTCCAATATTTGAAAGTATCGGTATCGGATTGGATCGGCCGATATCAAAAAAATATCGGATATCGCTGATACCGATACCTGATACCAATACAAGTCAATGGGACACAAATATCGGAATGTAATAGGGAGCGATCTTGGATGGTTCCCAGGGTGTGAAGGAGAGGAAACTCTCCTTCAGGCCCTGGGATCCATATTCATGTAAAAAATAAAGAATAAAAATAAAAAATATGGATATACTCACCCTCGGACGGCCCCTGGCTGTCACCGCTGCAAGCGTCTGCCTCCGTTCCTAAGAATGCAGAGTGAAGGACCTTCGATGACGTCGAGGTCACGTGAGCGGTCACATGAGCGGTCACGCGACCAATCACAAGACCGCGACGTCATCGCAGGTCCTACACTCACTGCATTCTTAGGAACGGAGGCTGCCGGTTGCACCGCTGAGAGCCAGGGGCCGTCGGAGGGGTGAGTATATCCATATTTTTTTTTTTTATTCTTTATTTTTTACATGAATATGGATCCTGATTCCGATTTCCGATAATGCAAAAATATCGGAACTCGGTATCGTAATTCCGATACAGCGAATATCGGCCGATACCCGATATTTGCAGTATCGGAATGCTCAACACTATACACTACACATTACAGCAACCTAACAAAGATTGGATCATTTTGGGGTAATGAAACCTGTCCATTTAAAAGCAGATGATAGCGGTATAACACAGCAGCACCTGCCCTGTGTTGACTGGGGTCAGTTTCTGATCCACTTCCACACACCCTGACCCCCTACATGATGGATATATATACGCAGTGGAGTGTGAAGGGGATTTAATAAGGCTGGTGTACTTGCTTTGAAATTCACTGGCAGAATTTCTGCATCATTCAGATACACTGTTTGCAGAATTATTAGACAAGTGAGTATTTTGACCATATCTTCATTTAACAGTCAATGTCGACCCTTTAACGAGCCTTGTCACATGACTTAGGATAAAAGCCAAACCAGAATCTCAATTTGCAGACTAAGATTCTGGATTGGCTTTTATCCTAAGTCATGTGACAAGGCTCGTTAAAGGGTCAACATTGACTGTTAGGATTGCTACTTCCAATAGGTGGCACTAGAGTTCTAGTCCTCTTCCTCTCTGAAGAGACAATTTGCATATTTCCCATTGCGGCTTTAAGTCTCCTCATCTCGACATGCTTAACATGTCAATCTCCAAAAGGAGAAATTATAATTCTTGGATCCCTGTTTTTTCAAGAAATGCACATGTGCATTAGCCACAATGAACAGATTCTGACCTATCATTTGTATTGAAGCATCTAATGAGCGTTTGCAAAGGTCATTGTAAATGGAGGGGAGCAGGGTCAGCAGTGATATTGTCTATTGTGATTGGTGAATCCTGTGTTATCTACTGTATATAGAGGTGTCATCTGTCATAGTAATCCTGCCTCTGATGATAATGAGTTAGCTGAAAGGACTGGAAGTATGAGTCTAAAAACGCCCCAGTTGCTAGTGTGAAATTTGCAAGACTATTAATTTTTATTTTTTTAAATAAAAAATGTAAGATAAAAAAAAATTGCCAAAATTAAAGAAAAAAATACATGTAACGCAAAAATCAGAATAAGGCTATGTTAACACGTTGCGTTTTTGCAGCCTTTTTTAATACATTTTTTAATGCAAATTTTCAGCTGTGTTTCCCCAGCAAAGTCTATGGATTTCAGAAATCTCATGCACACAGATTGTGTTTTGAGTCCTGACTGTTTTGTCATAAGAGCTTTGTTTTTACAAAATGCAGCATGTCACTTCTTTCAGCGTTTTTCATCCATTGAAAGCAATGGGTGGTGCAAAAACGCTGCAAAAAATGCAGGTATCAGGTTTTGATGTGTTTTTGGTGCCAAAACCTGATGAAGTTCAATCAGATTATTTTTTTATGCAATAAACTATCAGCATGCGCAAGAGACAAATGTACCCTGACCAAAACTCAGGAAAAAGACACTGCAAAAAAAAACAGCAAGCACTCAGCAAAACCTGCTTTTTTATGTTTCTTATTTACTGCTAAGAGAGTAGGTTTTGCCTGCAGAAAAAAAAACGCTGCATAAATGCAGCGTGTGAACCTAACCTTAAAGGGATTTTCTCACAAAGTTAATTTTAATCAATAGATCTTGGAATAATAATAATTTCCACAATCAGATGTGTTTAAAAAAATGTTCCTGTGCTGAGATAATCTTATAATTGTGCCCCTGCTGTGTACTGTGTAATGGCTGTGTCTGACCGTACAGGAACATGGTCTGATCATACCACATCTCCTGGGCAGGGGAGAGGAAAGAGCATACAGACCGGACAGCACTGGGGTCACACATAATTCTTTCTTTAAGGTAAAACATTTTTTTTAAACAGGCAGGGAAATGCTTTACCTCACAAAAAGGATCATCTGTGATCCCATGCTGCAATGTCTGTATCCTCTCTTTTCCTTCCTCCCCTGCCCAGGAGCTGTGTTATGATCAGACCTTATTCCTGCACGGCCATTACACAGTACACAGCAGGGGCACATTTATAAAATTATCTCAGCACAGGGACATTTTATTTAATCACATCCAATTGTGGAAATTATTATTATTCCAAAATGTATTGATTACAATCAACTTTAAAATTAACTTTGCTCGTGGGAAAACCCCTTTAAACAATAGACAAGACAGGTTTCACATTTACGTTGGGCAGAGCTGCGGAGGGCTGTGTAGTTCCTCCATTAAGCCCCGCCCACTGACACACCTCTTCCATTCAGCTCCGCCTACGTCGGCATGCTTCCTGCGTACTTATCTTTAACATTGGGCCATTCGAATGTATGCAGATGCCTCCGCATGCGTCGTTTTGATGCTGCGCCAAACTGCGTCAAATGCAACATGTTGCATTTTGTTGCGGTCGGCACAGCGTCAAAACGACGCATGCATACATTCACATGGCCTGTGTACCCAATGTTAAAGATAGGTACGCAGGACGCATGCTGAAGTAGGCGGAGCTGAATGGAAGAGGGGTGGCAGTGGGCGGGGCTTGACGGAGGAACTACGCAGCCCTCCGCAGCTCTGCCCAACGCAAATGTGAAACCTGCCTAACTTGCTGATGGCCTCCCTTTCATGCGTCTGTACACTGCTGGGTGCACACAGATCATGCAGGAGCCATGTACGTTACTGCATTGTTTTGAATGATTGTTAGGGTCTCAAGACCTGGACCCCCACTTATTGACAGCACTATGCAACAATATAATACATAAAAGAAGTTTTTTCTAATGATAGGTACACTGTCACTATACAGCCCCTGCTCCCCTAATGGGGCTCACTATTTAATTGCCCTATCATACACATATAGGGGCCATTTAAGCTATAAGTATATTTTTGGAGTGTATGAAGAACCTGGTTGTGCTGATGTTGCCCCCCAAAATGCCAGCACTGTGCAAACCCCCAGGCACGATCCCTAAAAACAGTAATGAGAAAATGACTGGACAACCCCTTGAAATTTTCGGTGTAAAACCCCGATAATCTACTACTCATGGTTTATAAGCAGATCTATCTTATTTGTCCGCACGATGGATATCAAATTCTGGCATTTAGAGATGAAACAGATTACTTATCAGCAAACAGTAGGTTAAAAAAAAAGCTGTAAAGTGGTGTAGCAAAACCGTATGAAAACTGACATTTTAGTCAATGAGCTCAAAGACAGAATCAGAGGCAATTAAACAGCTGCTAGATCTAAGTGCCCTGCATTTGGCAGGGAAGGCGTCATACAGCACAGTACATAAAGCACGGCCATAAATCACCGAGCATTTTTGTGACTTCCCTTTTGTGCTACACAATGGTGAAAGAGGAAAACATTGTTTTAAGTGAGTCGATTTTCTAAATGAGTGAACATTGTTATTCCAGGTATAGAAGTGCGGTGCAATTATCCATCTTTACCCTTGGAATAACATTCTGTCCATTTTCTAAACAGATAATTGTGTGTTTGCGTCTTCTGTATAGGAATTAATTAGGGGAATAATATGAAAATAAACTAACAAATGTATAATGATGAGGTGAGGAATAAAACCAAAATGTAACTTTACAAAAAGTCCCCCCCCCCAAATAAAAGATAACTTTTATTTATCACAATTAAAATAAAATATCACACTAGAATCTGGAATATACAAACAATGTTGGCCCGAGTGAATCTGGTTATCCAATGTTATACCAGGCAAACTACAGGACTGAGTAGGTCAGGATACAGGGCAAAGGAGGACCTGATACTTTCCCTGAGGGCTCATACTCATCTGCGAGGAAAATGGATGAGTGGAATCCAATAAAAAATCGGATTGCACTCTGATCAATGTTAAGCTGCAAGTCACAGCTCAGCTGCAATTTTTTTCTCAGATGCGATTGTCCTCAAATCTCGGATGAGGCTCGCCAATGCAAGTCAATGGGTGCAACCAAAAATTTGCATGGCACCGTGCGAGTGCCGTCCGATTTTTACACACCGATGTCCTTTGAAAAGCCGGCAATTCATCTGCCACGTACAGTAAAATCACAGCGTGACAGGTTAGAATAGAATACATAGAATAGATATATACACATAGAATACATAGATATAAAGATGTCAGTCACATATATAATTAGTACATAGTAATACACAAGGAAACAGGATAGGTCCTAAGGATGGAGATCACCACACAGTACGATATGGCAAAAAATTTAACACAGCTTTATTTAACCCCTTTACCCCCAAGGGTGGTTTGCACGTTAATGACCAGGCCAATTTTTATAATTCTGACCACTGTCCCTTTATGAGGTTATAAAATTGGAACGCTTCAACGGATCCCGGTGATTCTGACATTGTTTTCTTGTGACATATTGTACTTCATGATAGTGATAAAATTTCTTTGATATTACCTTCGTTTCTTTGTGAAAAAAACAGAAATTTGGCAAAAATTTAGAAAATTTTGCAATTTTCCAACTTTGAATTTTTATGCAATTAAATCACAGAGATATGTCACACAAAATACTTAATAAGTAACATTTTCCACATGTCTACTTTACATCAGCACAATTTTGGAACCAAAATTTTTTTTTGTTAGGGAGTTATAAGGGTTAAAAGTTGACCAGCAATTTCTCATTTTTGCAACACCATTGGGACCACATCTCATTTGAAGTCATTTTGAGGGGTCTATATGATAGAAAATAACCAAGTGTGACACCATTCTAAAAACTACACCCCTCAAGGTGCTCAAAACCACATTCAAGAAGTTTATTAACCCTTCAGGTGTTTCACAGGAATTTTTGGAATGTTTAAATAAAAATGAACATTTAACTTTTTTACACAAAAAATTTACTTCAGCTCCAATTTGTTTTATTTTACCAAGGGTAACAGGAGAAAATGGACCCCAAAGTTGTTGTACAATTTGTCCTGAGTACACCGATACCCCATATGTGGGGGTAAACCACTGTTTGGGCGCATGGCAGAGCTTGGAAGCGAAGGAGCGCCATTTGACTTTTCAATGCAAAATTGACTGGAATTGAGATGGGACGCCATGTTGCGTTTGGAGAGCCCCTGATGAGCCTAAACATTGAAACCCCCCACAAGTGACACCATTTTGGAAAGTAGACCCCCTAAGGAACTTATCTAGATGTGTAGTGAGCACTTTGACCCATTAAGTGATTCACAGGAGTTTATAATGCAGAGCCGTAAAAATAAAAAATCATATTTTTTCACAAAAATGATCTTTTCGCCCCCAATTTTTTATTTTCCCAAGGGTAAGAAAAGAAATTGGACTGCAAAAGTTGTTGTACAATTTGTCCTGAGTACGCTGATACCCCATATGTGGGGGTAAACCACTATTTGGGCGCATGGGAGAGCTCGGAAGGGAAGGAGCGCCATTTGACTTTTCAATGCAAAATTGACAGGAATTGAGATGGGACGCCATGTTGCGTTTGGAGAGCCCCTGATGTGCCTAAACATTGAAACTCCCCACAAGTGACACCAGTTTGGAAAGTAGACCCCCTAAGGAACTTATCTAGATGTGTAGTGAGCACTTTGACCCATTAAGTGATTCACAGAAGTTTATAATGCAGAGCCATAAAAATAAAAAATCATATTTTTTCACAAAAATGATCTTTTCGCCCCCAATTTTTTATTTTCCCAAGGGTAAGAGAAGAAATTGGACTGCAAAAGTTGTTGTACAATTTGTCCTGAGTACGCTGATACCCCATATGTGGGGGTAAACCACTGTTTGGGCGCATGGGAGAGCTCAGAAAGGAAGGAGCGCCGTTTGACTTTTCAATGCAAAATTGACAGGTTTGAGATGGGACGCCATGTTGCGTTTGGAGAGCCACTGATGTGCCTAAACATTGAAACCCCCCACAAGTGACACAATTTTGGAAAGTAGACCCCCTAAGGAACTCATCTAGATGTGTTGTGAGAGCTTTGAACCCCCAAATGTTTCACTACAGTTTATAACGCAGAGCCGTGAAAATAAAAATTCTTTTTATTCCCACAAAAATTATATTTTAGCCCCCAGTTTTGTACTTTTCCAAGGGTAACAGGAGAAATTGGACCCCAAAAGTTGTTGTCCAATTTGTCCTGAGTACGCTGATACCCCATATGTGGGGGGAACCACCGTTTGAGCGCATGACACAGCTCGGAAGGGAAGGAGCGTCATTTGGAATGCAGACTTAGATGGATTGGTCTGCAGGCGTCACATTGCGTTTGCAGAGCCCCTAATGTACCTAAACAGTAGAAACCCCCCACAAGTGACCCCATATTGGAAACTAGACCCCCCAAGGAACTTATCTAGATGTGTTGTGAGAACATTGAACCCCCAAGTGTTTCACTACAGTTTATAACGCAGAGCCGTGAAAATAAAAAAACCTTTTTTTTCCACAAAAATTATTTTATAGCCCCCAGTTTTGTATTTTTCCAAGGGTAACAGTTGAAATTAGACCACAAACGTTGTTGTCCAATTTGTCCTGAGTATGCTGACACCCAATATGTTGGGGTAAACCCCTGTTTGGGCGCACGGGAGAGCTCGGAAGGGAAGGAGCACTGTTTTACTTTTTCAACGCAGAATTGGCTGGAATTGAGATCGGACGCCATGTCGCATTTGGAGAGCCCCTGATATGCCTAAACAGTGGAAACCCCCAATTATAACTGAAACCCTAATCCAAACACATCCCTAACCCTAATCCCAACGGTAACCCTAACCACACCCCTAACACACCCCTAACCCTAATCCCAACCCTATTCCCAACCGTAAATATAATCCAAACCCTAACCCTAACTTTAGCCCCAACCCTAACTTTAGCCCCAACCCTAACTGTAAGCTTAACCCTAGCCCCAACCCTAACCCTAACCCTTACCCTAACCCTAGCCCTAACCCTAGCCCTAAACCTAACCCTAACCCTAAACCCTAACCCTAGCCCTAACCCTAGCCCTAACCCTAGCCCTAACCCTAGCTCTAACCCTAGCCCTAACCCTAACCCCAAACCTAGCCCTAACCCTAGCCCTAACCCTAACCCTAATGGGAAAATGGAAATAAATACATTTTTTTTATTTTTTTATTTTTCGCTAACTAAGGGGGTGATGAAGGGGGGTTTGATTTACATTTATAGCGGGTTTTTTAGCGGATTTTTATGATTGGCAGCCGTCACACACTGAAAGACGCTTTTTATTGCAAAAAATAATTTTTGTGTTACCACATTTTGAGAGCTATAATTTTTCCATATTTTGATCCACAGAGTCATGTGAGGTCTTGTTTTTTGCAGGACGATTTGGTATTTTTATTGGTAATATTTTCGGGCACGTGACATTTTTTGATCACTTTTTATTCCGATTTTTGTGAGGCAGAATGACCAAAAACCAGCTATTCATGAATTTCTTTTGGGGGAGGCGTTTATACCGTTCCGCGTTTGGTAAAATGGATAAAGCAGTTTTATTCGTCTGGTCAGTATGATTACAGCGATACCTCATTTATATCATTTTTTTATGTTTTGGCGCTTTTATACGACAAAAACCATTTTATAGAAAAAATAATTATTTTTGCATCGCTTTATTCTGAGGACTATAACTTTTTTATTTTTCCTTTGATGATGCTGTATGGCAGCTTGTTTTTTTGCGGGACAAGATGGTGTTTTCAGCGGTACCATGGTTATTTATATCCGTCTTTTTGATCGTGTGTTATTCCACTTTTTGTTTGGCGGTATGATAATAAAGCGATGTTTTTTGCCTGTTTTTATTTATTTATTTTTTTTACGGTGTTCACAGGAGGGGTTAACTAGTGGAACAGTTTTATAGGTCGGGTCGTTAAGGACGCGGCGATACTAAATATGTGTACTTTTATTGTTTTTTTTTATTTAGATAAAAGAAATGTATTTATAGGAACAATATATATATATTTTTTATTTTTTTTTTATTTTTTTTACATATGTGAATATTTTTTTTTTACACTGTAACATTGCCCCGGGGGGCATCATGTTATAGTGTAAGATTGCTGATCTGACACTTTGCTGTGCACTGTGTCAGATCGGCGATCTGACGTGCACAGCTCCAGGCTTCCCGGCGCCTGTTCTGAGCAGGCACTGTGAAGCCACCTCCCTGCAGGACTCGGATGTCGCGGCCATCTTGGATCCGGGCCTGCTGCAGGGAGAAGGAGGTAAGAGACCCTCGGAGCAACGCGATCACATCGCGTTGCTCCGGGGGTCTCAGGGAAGCACGCAGGGAGCCCCCTCCCTGCGCGATGCTTCCCTATACCGCCGGAACACTGCGATCATGTTTGATCGCAGTGTGCCGGGGTTTAATGTGCCGGGGGCGGTTCCGTGACCGTTCCTGGCACATAGTGCCGGATGTCAGCTGCGATAGTCAGCTGACACCCGGCCACGATCGGCCGCTCTCCCCCCGTGAGCGCGGCCGATCGCATATGACGTACTATCCCGTCAGTGGTCATACGGGCCCATACCACCTCGACGGGATAGTATGTCTAATGTCAGAAAGGGGTTAAATAGACATATACAAACATGAGGCAAGACATAAACATTTAAAACCATTTAAAAAGGGAATACATTTAAACCCTATACAGACAGCCCCTGATAAGGCTAAAGCCTGCTCATGACTCAGAGGTATAATGTAAACATGTCTGAAAATACGGTGCCTATATAGACAGCATGGCAATCATGTGGAAAAAATGAACATGAACAGCCCATATAACTGTTGATACAAAAACATGGTGGTGGCTTGAGAATACAATAACCAAAACCCTAGAAGGGTGTATCACTAGTTCCATACAACACCATACAGGATACAACAATGGTGTGGTGGACTAACAGTGGACCACCAAAATGCAGCGCATAATACGCAAACCGGACTGTTAATGCCTCTATAAAGAGCATGTAATGAGTAAGCCACAGACCCAAATAAACCTGAGGACTTAGAAAGGGGGGATGGACAACAAACCAACCTCAAAAGATAGCCAGAAATGCCATGAAAAAGCCAAGAGTCTCACAGAGTCAAGTGTGGGCAGTGCGGATACCCAACGCGTATCGCCACCCTCTGGTGGCTTCGTCGTCAGATAAAAAGTCGTGGCATATTCCATCACATTGCAGTATTGCTTTGACATGTAGCTCGAGACTGAGCATTGTAAGGTGGCACAGTCTGTACTATGGCACTGTGGTGGGCATCAACCCTAGAACTGCTACAGACCAGGACACTATAGCCACCTAAGATGGTAGATGGATAGACAGACAGACGATTTAAGAGGCAAAGAAGTGCCCAAACACCCCACCAGTATAAAACATGAGGGGTAGAAGACCCAATTAAAATAAGTATATGAGAGGTGGCAGAGCAGTGATGAGGAAGGGTGACACCGTCTGATGTGGACACAGAGGCTCAGTTGGCTCCATAGCATGGCGCAAGGAAAGAGAAGTGACTGTTCACGTAATCCTTCTAAGATTCCTTGGCAACCAGGCAACCCCCACACGTACTTATGCTGGCTAACAGATGTAAATCATTCAGCTGCGGCAAGAAAAACTAAATTTCCGAGCACTAAAAAATACTCGGAGGACCCCCGAGCGTGCTCGAGAAATCTCGAGTAATGAGTATATTCGCTCATCACTAATGACTAACATATACAATGAATCTAAAAGCCTCTGAATCCTAAGAAATCAAACAATTGTGTTCTGAAGGTGATGTACGAGTCAATAAATCAAAGTAAATTATCAGCAGACAACCTCTCAATGGTCTGTGAAGTGTACGATTATCACCAGGAGTGGAAACATGTGGCGGTGAGCATTGATTTGGGTGGAGCAGCACTTTGTACAAGATTGATAACTCATCATCTATCAATATACATTAATTCTCGGATTAATTGTCACTAATTTGTCAGATTTTTTTTCATATATCAGTATTTATATTTGAAAATATCTACACATCATAAAAATGAAATGATCAGTTAGTCACACAATCACCTTGTCTATGTGAAGTAAGTGCACCCTGCCTTGACTTTTACTACTAAAGATGGGTGGTGGTACCCATAAATTATTTGTGTCTCGTCATTATTTTTATACCTGAACTCCATACAACAATACCAAGTTGCGCACTTGGTGTATTGCTCCATCAGAATGCTTTGAGGAAAATTTATTGGTAGTATTAAAAAAATAATAAAAATATAAAAGTTCAAATCACCCCCCTTTTGCCCCCTTCAAAATAAAACAATTAAAGAAAAATCTAACAAACACATATTTGGTACCGCTGCGTTCAGAAATGCCTGATCTATTAATATATAAAAAAGAATTAACCCGATTGCTAAAAGGTGTAATGAAAAAAAAAGTCAAAACCCCTGAATTACTTTTTTTGGTCGCCACAACATTGCATTAAAATGCTATAACGAGCGATCAAAAGGTCATATCTGCACCAAAATGGTATCATTAAAAACGTCAGTTCGGCACGCAAAAATAAGCCCTCACCCAACCCCAGATCATGAAAAATGGAGACGCTACGGGTATCAGAATATGGCACATCCCCCTTTTTGTAAAAACTCATTCCTAAAAATGATGTAAAAGCCAGGAAATCTCGGAAATGCATTTTTCGACTTGAAAAAGCATTTCTCATTAAAGTCTATGAGGAAAAATGCTTGATAAACAGCAAAAAAATATTGAAACAATTTTAATCTGAATAATGGGTAAGTTTACAGGTGGAAAGCAAATGTTAAAATATCTCATTTAGTTTGCTTGCACTGTTCACATAAAAAAAACTCATTGTGTGCATTGACACTTAGGCTTTGTTCACAGTGAGTTTTTTTTATTATTTTTTTTAGAGCGAATCCACTACAAAATCGTGGCTGGAACATGGCTGTATTACTTAGCCCTCCTCATGTCTTACCTGCTGAGATCAATGCTAGTGCTGATCCTGAAAATTCAACCCTTTACGGCATCTAGAGGAATCGGCAGAGGGAGTGGGCTCCCTCAGTCACACGATGGCCACCGCCTTAAACGTGGTCACAGATGGATGTGGGTTGCTATGGCAGCCTGGAGCCTGACAAAACAGATGACACCCGTAACATATTTTCTGGTAAGGCCGGGGTCACACTAGCGATATCGCAATGACAATTGGCTCAAATTCTAATGCGAGCGTGATCCGAGTGTCAGAGCTTGGTGCTCCGATGCTATCGCATGAGAGAATCACAGCACGGGTGCCGAGGAGATGGAGAAAGTAATTTCTCCATCTCTTCCATTGCCGACATCCACGGTAATCGCACGCACCCACTGACTTGAATGGGTGCGCCGTGCAAGATATGTTGCCGGATTGGCATGAGAAAATAATTGCAGATCTGAGCTGCCCCATAGAATAACACTGTGCCGAGTGCTCTGCGATGTTATACACTCGTAGGAGCCTAACCATTTTATACCAACGATGTGTATCTCCAGGGTCTAATAAAATGCCTGACAGCGATTTTCTGGCAGGCTTAATACACTGCAATAAAGGAGTATTGCAGCGTATCATATGAGTGATCAAGCCAAATGGAACTCAAGTATCGTAGTTAAAAAAAAAAGTTAAAATAATAAGAGAATGTTTAAAAATTATATAGAAATATATAGAAACAATAAGGTTATAAAACTGAAAAAAATTATTGTTCTATTAAAAATTCTTTATAATGTGACAATATAAAAAGAAAAAATGATAGGCACATAATTAGTATCGCTGCATCTGTAAGAATTTGACCTATTCAATTACCTTTTTATTTAACCCTAAGAAAAAGGATTAATGTTTTTGCTTGTGCCACCTCTCAAAAAAATGGAATAAAAGCTGATTAACCCATTATCTACCAATGTCCTTTTTTTGGGACGCCTAATCTTTTGCTTCTAGCAACTAAGATTTTATAATTTTTATAATTAGGTCCAATTTTTTGTGTTGTGTTTGTAAAATGAATGTTTTCAAAACAGGAAATCATTTAATTGTCATTTTTAATTGAATTTTGGGACGCCCTTTTCTGAAAAATCCGTAAAATGAAAATGTCTAATTTGGCAAGTAATGGGTTAAATATCGTCCTGATTATCTTGGATGAGAGAATTTACACTTGTGTGACTTTAAGAAGATGGAAGTTCTGCCCATGTTCCCCCTTGAAGACACGTGTATTGTTGCAGTGAATTTTGACAAGTAATGTGTTTAGTAATGTATATTATTAGTGATAGATTGTGTTCTGCCTTTTACTAGGCACTGCTCCTAATAGCCAGATTCCTACTCCACACTGATGAGGGGCAAACACCCCGAAACAGCTGTCTGTGGATGGATACCATGCTTGGCATAGGTGGTTTTCCTGTATTGGATGTTTTCCTTTATTGGATGCTGCCCTTCCCGGGGAAAGGTCTGGCTATTCACTGCTTGCGTTGAGAAACACGTGATGGTGTCTCCGCAGCTATCCTACATGCATTTGCATATTTCCTATAAGGGATGGGGGCAGTGTTCTGGATCACTGCGTTGAGAAACACGTGATGGTGTCTCCGCGGTGTTGGATGTTTTGGTCTCCCCGAGGCCAATCATCTGTTCCTTCACAGGAAGGAAGATAGGGCCTAGCCTGCAGCAGCAGCAGACCTACGGCCTGATAAGTAGACAGAGGCATATGACGGGGCTGTTGCTGGGGTAAATGGACAGCTAGGGAATGAATTCCAAAATCTAGGAAAGTGATTCTCCAGAGATGAGATTTGGGGGCAGGAAACCTAGCAACGCAATACTGAGATTGCAAGTCCAGGAGGTAACAGGAAGGATCAGAGCAGAGAACTTGAGATGAAGAGAGAGCCCCGGGCGGTAGTTCCAAGGCGTCAACAAGCAGAGAAGTTGAGTAAAGGCCATAGTGGCAAAGTAGCTTACCTAAGGGGAAATGGATGCAGAACCGTGGGATAAAGTACAGGACTCTCATTTACTGACTGTGGTATCATTATTGGGAAAGTGGAGTTCCTGAAGCATTGTGCTGGGTTGTGGTGAAGACAGAAGACTAAGCAAGGCAGAACAGAAGAATCTGTATAAAGATAATAATAATCTTTATTTTTATTTAGCGCTAACATATTCCGCAGCACTTTACAGTTGTGCACACATTATCATCACTGTCCCCTTTGGGGCTCACAATCTGAATTCCCTATCAGTATGTCTTTGGAATGTGGGAGGAAACCGGAGTGCCTGGAGGAAACCCATGCAAACACGGGGAGATCATACAAAACTCCTTGCAGATGTTGTCCAAGGTGGGATTAGAACCCAAGACTCCAGCGCTGCAAGACTGCAGTGCTAACCACTGAGTTGTATGTAGTAAGAGAAACGTTCATGAAGTTCTGCACCCGCTATCGGTCGTATATCATTTCCACCAAGTTTTTGTTCAGTGAAATGTGCAATACATGAAATGTGAACAGCATAATGGCTTGTGAAATTTATGAAAAAACACATGAGATTTTTAGCACAAAATTTGGCCAAATGTTGTGAGCCCATTCACCAAATGTCAAGGTAATCTCAGATCGAATGGGTAACTAACCTGTCTGCCTAGTGTGAACACTTACCTATGGCTAATAAAATGGTAAAGCCTGCATTTATAGAGGAGGTTAGAACCAACTGTGTTTGGATGTAATTAAAATCACAGCATGGTGAAGGGCGGGGCGTTCAAGTCAGAAAAAGCAATACATAGTAAATATAGAAAAACTGACTGAACAGCCATCTAGTCTGAACTGGTGCATAACCAAAAAACTCACAACATTTGGCCAAATTTTGTGCTAAAAACCTCATGTGTTTTTTCATAGATTTCACAAGCCATTATGCTGTTCATATTTCATGTATTGCACATTTCCTTGCTTTAGCACAATAAACTTGAGTGCAGCCATTATCTATTTGCTATGTAAGACTTTTTGGTTATGCACCAGTTCAGACTAGATGGCTGTTCAGTCAGTTTTTCTATATTTGTTCAGTGAAAGACAGTTTATTTTTAAATGGTCATCTCCCTAATTGAGCTTTGCAAGACCTGGTCTTGGCCAGCCAAAGTCACCAGCAGCATGTGGTCTGCAAGAACGTAACACCTCCATAGGTTAAGTCCACACACCCAGCTAGGACCTCCATTTTTATGTTGCGTGCCAGGGCATGAAACACGAGTACCTCCCCCATGGCTACTGCCCTGCACCAAGTTGCATGACCCTAGGGTGGCACCCCTGAGGGTCCAGTTGCCACAGAGGTACCGCACCTCAGTCAGAGGTGTGGTACTCCGCTCTCGGGTAAGGAGGGGACACTACCCAGTACTGACACACTAGCACCCAACACTACACCTCTCCAGGCCAGGGAGGGACTAGGTTGAGGGTGTGGGTGGAGAGAGTGACAGTAAAAGGGAGGAGTTAGTGAGTGTTCAGAGAGGAGTTGCTGAGGAGGAGTGGAGGACAGCAGACGTCGAGAGAGAAGCTCCTGAGAGAAGGAAGGTAGGAGTCCTAGGGGCACAAGAAGTGAAGAATCCACCCGTGGCACCCGAATCCACGCCGACTGTAGTCAGATGGAAGGACTAGGTCACAGTGGGGGAACTGGCCCCCAGACTAGTGTAGAACTACAAGGCTCAGCTAGTAAGCTGGAGGTTGTGGTAATTGTATGTGCCACAGCCACAACCACACATATTCGCCGAAAAGGCAGCTACATAGAATCAAGGGGACCAGGAGGATGTCGCCCGGCAGGATCCGAGGCTGCTGGCTTGGGACCCTGTGTGTGAGGCGCAGGGCATGAGAGGTGGGAGCCAGCGCAGTGAGACAGCCAGAGAAGGAACATAGGAAGGGGGTTCTGGCACAGTGTACTCCAAATTACCTGAGAGCAGCCTGGAACACTGACCCGGACACGGCACCCGGCTGGGGATTGTACCTGAAAGACCGTGAGTAAAAGTGTGAAGACTGCACCTTGTTGTGTCCTCAGATTTATTTGCTGCATCACCTGTCCTGCACTACAACCATTACCATCACCTTTAACCCTATAACTGCCCTGGGGCTTAGCTCTAGCTGTGTAGAGCTGTACCAACTCTGCTGCATCACCAACTGCCCCAGTGGATCTGAACTGCGGCATCGGCCATCTTCTTATTGCCGAACACCACACGTGGCATCACAAACAAATCCCCTATAAACTTTATTCCTCTTTAATTGACTTTTACCGGATGCCCAGGGCCACAGACCGGGTCACTGCTGCTGTGACCACCCCCTTAAGAAGCATTGGACCCGACCCGAGTACTCCACGGCTCTAACGGATGCTCCACTAGCCTAACATGGGGTAATTAGCATCTATCTCATGGCGTTTTTGCATTCCACCTGGATCAACATTTTAGGCTATAGGTAAATGGTAAATGCAAAAAAAAATGCTTAAAACAGTGCTTGTAATGCTGTATTCTCACCCATCCTCTCTTGCAAAAAACTGAATGTACTCCAAAAAGTAGGAATTAAATCTTCAGATTACCCAGCAAAAAAATAAGACCTCACAAAGCATTGTTGGTGAAAAAAAACAATATGGCAATACAAAACAAAATAGTTACCGTATCTTACCAAAACAGTTTTTTGTGCAAAAGTAGTTAATGTACTAAAATTATGGTATCATTACATGGTAAAAGTTCGGGATAACTGGAATCGTAATGACCAGCTGCTTATGGTGAACGCCACAAAATTCAGAATACAACATACAATGACGGAACTGCTGTTTTCTAATCCCTTAACGAGTTAATAAAAGTCAGAGAATAAGATATACAGTATATACCCAAAAAAGTCCCATTTGAAAATACAATTCTTCTTGAAAAAACAAACCTTTGACGCAGTCAGGGCTCGTGCACATGACCGTGTTATCGGTACTCGTGCAATCCGGCAAAACATTGGTTTGCACTCGGACCAATGTTATTCTATTCAGCCGTGCACATGTCAGATTTGGATTTGCAGCATGCCCGAGATGGATCCGATTATCAGATCCCACTCGGCCATGCAAGTCAATGAGTACGTGGAAAACATCTGAGTGACACAATGGAGAATATGGAGACAACATTTTTTTCATCTTCTCCTCATCCGAGAAAAATGGATCACATTTATGATCAGAATTTGATTAGAGCTGATGTGACCCTAGGCATACATTGACAGAAGAGTAAAAAAAAATGGTGGTTCTTGCAATGGAATGAAAGGAAGTGGAGAAAAATGTTCAGTCTTTACAAAGGATCTGTCAGCAGGATTTCAGCCCCCAAGTTATTTATATGCACATATACCTCTTTCAAAGACAATTCCAGCAATACTATTACATGGCCAGTCCTTTCCTTCATTATTGAAAAATCAGCACTTGAATTCATATGTAAATGAGGTTGTAGATCTGAAGCCTCTGTCACTCCAGCTCCTTTCCCTGCCCAGCGCTGCTTCTCCCTGTTTTAGGCCAGTGTCACACTTGCAAGTACAACGCGAGAAACTCGCGCAAGTCTCTCTCCTCAATACCCAGCACTACCGGCCATACTCAAAACTTCTATGCTGTGTGACCTCAGACAAATGAGCCATCAGTCAAGCAGGAAACAGAGCTGGCGCAACAGAGGCTTCAGATCTACCATAGCTCTTCAGCCTCATTTGCATATCATTTCAAACACTGATTTCTCAGTAACGGAGGAATGGACCGGCCATGTAAAGGTATTGATGGACTTGTCTTTAAAAGAGCTACATTGATTTGCAATAACACTTGCCACTCATTCAGTATGTTCAAGTGGAATATTTTATTAGCTGTGGAATATCCAAAAAAAAGAATAAAGACGTTTTGGTCAACACAAGACTTTCATCCGTCATCTGGATGATGGGAGACTGCGTGCTGCAGTGCTATGTGAGCGTCTTTATTCTTTTTGTGGATATCCCACATCTAATAAAATATTCCTGTTGAACAATCTGAATGAGCGCAAATCATCTGACGGATTGGGATCCTACTTGCGCACCTTAAGTCCAGAAGTGGCACGCTTCTTTTCACTTTGAAAGAGGTACAGGCATATGTAACTAGATTGGGGTGTGAAATCCTGTTAACAGATTCCATTTAAGGCCCAAATAGGCCTGGTCTTTAAAGGGTTAATTCAGATCCACTTTGCTGCTGCTTTATTCCGCCTAGATTGGTGATCCAAAAACTCAAGCAAAAACAAAAAAGGAGCATTTCCAGCAGGAGAGAACGGACCCTAACAGTTACAGTTTGGAGGGTACGTTTTCTTGCATTGCAATTCATTGGAATTAAGAACGCTGATATTCTTTGCACTTCTAGATGTTTCTGCAGCGCCCCAGAGTCCTGGTCGTTGCAGTACTGTGGCTCTGCCGCTAAGGGGGGCTATGGTACGTCTGATGGCACTGAAGGAGTTCATCTGACCAGGTATCACAGACACCAATACATTTCACAGTCTGGCCTCCAGGGGGAGCTAAGGGTACTATTCATTAGGCCACTCCTCACAGTCTGGTAAAACTGGGGGTTAGGCAGGAAGTTAGAGAGAACGCTGACTGGGTTGGAACCAGGCAACACCTTATGGCAGAGGGTGTTGTAGGGGAAGATTCGGTAGGGTCCCTGTCAGGGGTGGGATCCTGACAGAGGCCTGGCAAACAGAGAGAAAGCTACGGGACCGCGCCTGCACTTCATAGCGGCGGTGCCCTAAGAACGGACAAGAAGCGAGATTTATTGTGCTGAGTGAGAAACGAGATCAACGCAACAGGGAGAATACCAGTAGGAGTCGTGCTGTTAGACCGAGGCAACATCCTACTGAGGCGTAAATAACCGGTGGCCGGAACGCCGAGGAAGTACAGGGCTCTAAGCATTACTTCAAACCAACGGCAGGGCAGAGAGCTATAGGCTGGCTGTCTCACCTACATCACCTACGCAGACATAGGGGGCAACTTGTGGAGAGGGGCGACTCTAGGGTCCCGGAAGAGCTCCGAGCCTTCCCGTCATACGGGTGCATCCTACCATAAGATCTGGGGGACGAGAAGAAGAAGAAGAACATCAGAATCGAGTTGTGAGGGAACACGAGAAACAGACACAACAGTTGTGGGGACTATCCCGTAAGCACAGCAGGGGAGGACCACAACACATAAGCGCTAGAAGGAAGGCACAGATTTCCACCTGCGAAGGGAACTCTGGAGGTGCCATCGGACCGACCGGACTTGCGCAGCCCGGCTAACCGTATTCCGGACTGAGGACCCAGAAGCCTTCAGTAAAGAGGTAAAGAGACTGCAACCTGGTGTCCTCGTTATTTACTGCACCGCACCACCACCACCATCCACATCTATCACTGTACGCCCCTCAGCAGGGTCACGGACCGGGTCTAGCCACCGTGACAACCCCAGAGCAGAGACTCAGAGGCCCGGTACCGGGTACCCCTCGGCCCTGCGGCAGTGGGGGTGCTACAACTTGGCGTCACGAACAGGATCTACTTAAGCCTGAAGAATCGGGTCATGTGTGCCTTGGAACTGTGATTTATTATACTTGGACTGTGATTTATTGCAAAGACTGTGCCGCGCCACTTGCCGCCAAAATCCGCCATTACAGCGCTGAGGAGAGCGCAGGAGAAGAAGAAGGGCGTGGAGTGGGCGTAGACAAGCTGGAGAGCGCGAAGGACAATGGCCGCCCAGTCTAAATATTTCTGCAGAGTGAGGACGTGTCCGTCAGCAGCCGAGATCCGCCTTCTGATTCTCAATGGTGGGCGGAGACAGAGAAAACGGAACTGCCCACGAAGGAGAGAGCGGGAAAAGGACGAGGAAGAAGTCAGCGACATGGAGGACGCCATGGCGAGCCACCCGGAGCCGGAGCGTGGGGTAGGAGCAGAGGACTCCCCCAGCTACCCGGAGGGGCACCGCAGCCAGACCTCCACAGTTGACGCTGACCTCCTGCAGACCGGAGCGGACGAGCTGATCCGCCAACTCCTGCGGACGCAGCTGAGCACTGAGGCCGGGTGGAAGAAGACCATCAACGGGAGCCTCACCAGACATCTGTCGGCAGCCTCGTCTGGTCCGGAGCAAGAAAGAAGTTCCAGCGCTCCGAAGCCAGAAAGCAAGGCCCTGCCGGAAAGCGAGATGCTGCAAACGGAGATGACAGCGCCACAGCGCAAGGCCCTGCAACCAGCGTTCCAGATCCCAGCGGAGACGGAGCAGATCGGCACCGGAGGGACCGCATCTGAAGCAGGTATGAAGAACAACCCTGCCCCGCCAGCAGAGGACCTGCTGATGGGCCCCGTCGCGGCACCCCCTCTCCCTGGGACCTATAGACTCCAGCGCCTTACACCCTGGGATCAGGCCCCGGGTATGGAGCACTTCTTAAAGGCGCCGATCTCGTCGATCACCTTGCCGAGCGAGGTCTATGTGGAGCTACGGCCGCCAGAGCGAGAGTAAACCTCGATGCCATGGATATGTAAATAGTTAACTGTTTGTTTCCCTGCTTTTTGCTGCTTTATACCGGTCTAGGGTTAACTCTTAAAGGGATCCCTTTGTTGACCCGGGATCCCTATTGTTTTTTGTTTGTTTTCTACGTTTTGCACAAGTTATCAAAGAACTGCTGAATCATGAACAATGCATGATACAAACTCCTTGTATATAGTTTGCACCTTCTTAAAGGTGCTCTCTACTGGTTTTACATAAAAGACGGACTCTTTGCGAAGATACGGTTCTTGGAACTTGCACTGGAGTCCTTGCTGCATACGGACTTGCGGCTTGAGAAGTTGCACTACCTCATAGAGACTTGGTCCCCTCTTAAAGGGGATGTTCACATCCTGCACTTATGAACGGTGTTGCCTTGGGATGGTTGAATGGCAATAATGTCTTGAAAAGAAAGTATTGATGATGTTGATATGTGAAGGTTAAATGTAACTAACTAGTTGATTGTAAGAAATGTTCAATAATGTTAATAGAAGAATGAGGACAGGAAGTGAACCCGTAGGGGTTAGTGGTGAGTCCTCTTAGGAGCCATATAGGGATGGCTCAGGGATCTTGAACTGAAAGAAAAATATGTTCTATACTGTGTATAGTAGTGGAAGGACAGTAGGCTTGGGCGGAAAGGAGCGGTCCTGTAACAGAAAGGAGAGGCAGTAGGTCTGGAGCAGTTAGGACAGGCGGTCCTACAGACATAAAGTAGGAGAATGCATAAAAGTTAATTAGCCTTATATGTGATATAAGAAGGTCTTTAGTGGATTTAGCGAGTACGTCCTTAAAGGCAAAGTTGGATTATTGTTCAGAATTTGCACTCAGTAGAATACCCGGTTGGGTAAGAAAAGTTATTTATAGTAAAGTTATTTAAAAGTGTTTAACCATGTTTGTAACGTTCAAGTGTCCTCACCTCCCATAAAGGGAAGCTCTGTTAAAAAGTTGACTTGTACTTGCATTTTCAAAATTGTATGTCTTTTTGCTGACATGTATTGTTGTTTTCTTCCCAGTCCAGGAGTACTGGATTTAACCGGGGGGGAGTGCAGCGCCCCAGAGTCCTGGTCATTGCAGTACTGTGGCTCTGCCGCTAAGGGGGGCTATGGTACGTCTGATGGCACTGAAGGAGTTCATCTGACCAGGTATCACAGACACCAATACATTTCACAGTCTGACCTCCAGGGGGAGCTAAGGGTACTATTCATTAGGCCACTCCTCACAGTCTGGTAAAACTGGGGGTTAGGCAGGAAGTTAGAGAGAACGCTGACTGGGTTGGAACCAGGCAACACCTTGTGGCAGAGGGTGTTGTAGGGGAAGATTCGGTAGGGTCCCTGTCAGGGGTGGGATCCTGACAGAGGCCTGGCAAACAGAGAGAAAGCTACGGGACCGCGCCTGCACTTCATAGCGGCGGTGCCCTAAGAAAGGACAAGAAGCGAGATTTATTGTGCTGAGTGAGAAACGAGATCAACGCAACAGGGAGAATACCAGTAGGAGTCGTGCTGTTAGACCGAGGCAACATCCTACTGAGGCGTAAATAACCGGTGGCCGGAACGCCGAGGAAGTACAGGGCTCTAAGCATTACTTCAAACCAACGGCAGGGCAGAGAGCTATAGGCTGGCTGTCTCACCTACATCACCTACGCAGACATAGGGGGCAACTTGTGGAGAGGGGTGACTCTAGGGTCCCGGAAGAGCTCCGAGCCTTCCCGTCATACGGGTGCGTCCTACCATAAGATCTGGGGGACGAGAAGAAGAAGAAGAACATCAGAATCGAGTTGTGAGGGAACACGAGAAACAGACACAACAGTTGTGGGGACTATCCCGTAAGCACAGCAGGGGAGGACCACAACACATAAGCGCTAGAAGGAAGGCACAGATTTCCACCTGCGAAGGGAACTCTGGAGGTGCCACCGGACCGGCCGGACTTGCGCAGCCCAGCTAACCGTGTTCCGGACTGAGGACCCAGAAGCCTTCAGTAAAGAGGTAAAGAGACTGCAACCTGGTGTCCTCGTTATTTACTGCACCACACCACCACCACCATCCACATCTATCACTGTACGCCCCTCAGCAGGGTCACGGACCGGGTCTAGCCACCGTGACAACCCCAGAGCAGAGACTCAGAGGCCCGGTACCGGGTACCCCTCGACCCTGCGGCAGTGGGGGCGCTACAACTTGGCGTCACGAACAGGATCTACTTAAGCCTGAAGAATCGGGTCATGTGTGCCTTGGAACTGTGATTTATTATACTTGGACTGTGATTTATTGCAAAGACTGTGCCGCGCCACTTGCCGCCAAAATCCGCCATTACAGCGCTGAGGAGAGCGCAGGAGAAGAAGAAGGGCGTGGAGTGGGCGTAGACAAGCTGGAGAGCGCGAAGGACAATGGCCGCCCAGTCTAAATATTTCTGCACAGTGAGGACGTGTCCGTCAGCAGCCGAGATCCGCCTTCTGATTCTCAATGGTGGGCGGAGACAGAGAAAACGGAACCGCCCACGAAGGAGAGAGCGGGAAAAGGACGAGGAAGAAGTCAGCGACATGGAGGACGCCATGGCGAGCCACCCGGAGCCGGAGCGTGGGGTAGGAGCAGAGGACTCCCCCAGCTACCCGGAGGGGCACCGCAGCCAGACCTCCACAGTTGACGCTGACCTCCTGCAGACCGGAGCGGACGAGCTGATCCGCCAACTCCTGCGGACGCAGCTGAGCACTGAGGCCGGGTGGAAGAAGACCATCAACGGGAGCCTCACCAGACATCTGTCGGCAGCCTCGTCTGGTCCGGAGCAAGAAAGAAGTTCCAGCGCTCCGAAGCCAGAAAGCAAGGCCCTGCCGGAAAGCGAGATGCTGCAAACGGAGATGACAGCGCCGCAGCGCAAGGCCCTGCAACCAGCGTTCCAGATCCCAGCGGAGACGGAGCAGATCGGCACCGGAGGGACCGCATCTGAAGCAGGTATGAAGAACGACCCTGCCCCGCCAGCAGAGGACCTGCTGATGGGCCCCGTCGTGGCACCCCCTCTCCCTGGGACCTATAGACTCCAGCGCCTTACACCCTGGGATCAGGCCCCGGGTTTGGAGCACTTCTTAAAGGCCCCGATCTCGTCGATCACCTTGCCGAGCGAGGTCTATGTGGAGCTACGGCCGCCAGAGCGAGAGTAAACCTCGATGCCATGGATATGTAAATAGTTAACTGTTTTTTCCCTGCTTTTTGCTGCTTTATACCGGTCTAGGGTTAACTCTTAAAGGGATCCCTTTGTTGACCCGGGATCCCTATTGTTTTTTGTTTGTTTTCTACGTTTTGCACAAGTTATCAAAGAACTGCTGAATCATGAACAATGCATGATACAAACTCCTTGTATATAGTTTGCACCTTCTTAAAGGTGCTCTCTACTGGTTTTACATAAAAGACGGACTCTTTGCGAAGATACGGTTCTTGGAACTTGCACTGGAGTCCTTGCTGCATACGGACTTGCGGCTTGAGAAGTTGCACTACCTCATAGAGACTTGGTCCCCTCTTAAAGGGGATGTTCACATCCTGCACTTATGAACGGTGTTGCCTTGGGATGGTTGAATGGCAATAATGTCTTGAAAAGAAAGTATTGATGATGTTGATATGTGAAGGTTAAATGTAACTAACTAGTTGATTGTAAGAAATGTTCAATAATGTTAATAGAAGAATGAGGACAGGAAGTGAACCCGTACGGGTTAGTGGTGAGTCCTCTTAGGAGCCATATAGGGATGGCTCAGTGATCTTGAACTGAAAGAAAAATATGTTCTATACTGTGTATAGTAGTGGAAGGACAGTAGGCTTGGGCGGAAAGGAGCGGTCCTGTAACAGAAAGGAGAGGCAGTAGGTCTGGAGCAGTTAGGACAGGCGGTCCTGCAGACATAAAGTAGGTTCAGCCAACTTTACTCCAGGGTGTATGGAGGCCTCAAATCTAATGATGATAATCTACATGTACTGATGTACAGTGGTAAGAAAACAAGCTGCAGACAAAGTAAGCAAATGGTTTTGGTCTTTCGATTATTTTTGTCTAGGGCTACATGGCAACTTTGGCCGCACATGTTGTTCTGCTGAGCGCTCCTGTGTCCTCTATGTCAGGCTTCTCTGGTAGCGTCTTACTTCATAGAAAACAAATGGATCATCAGCCCTAAATCGTACATACTGGATCCTTATCTCGCATGACATTATAAGGTGAGAGGTCCCCATAAGCATTAGACTGGCGAACGAGTCTCAATGGTGATGGAGCAATAAAGATCCCTTATTATAGTGTAAACTGTGCAGGGCCAGAAAGATACATAGATAGATAGATAATAAATAGATAGATAGATAGATAGATAGATAGATAGATAGATAGATAGATAGATAGATAGATAGATAGATAACACTGGTCAACAGCATTTTTGGTGCCAAAGATATTTCATCGAATTTAGGGTATTTTTTGGGTGCTGATTCTGAATATGTCATCAGTTTTGCCAGATTGGCTCAAGTTTTTGAGATTTTTGGTATCTTATTTATAGCACTTGTTGGTAAATGCG
>NC_135235.1:64982708-65050208 GCF_051348905.1 Ranitomeya variabilis
AAATGTTTTGTTTGTTTGTTTTTTTTGTTTTTGTTTTTCCGTTTTTCTTTGAGATAGTATTATCCTGATTCAATAAGGTCTGGGTGTAGTGTGTGTAATGTAATTTAAAAATATATATGGCCAAACAAAATGATAGGGGTGGGGGGTGAAGATGGGGGGAGAAAGTGACAAGTGCATTCGGCATTATAATTCAGCTGGGCTCCACCTCCCAGCCTTGCCTGGTAATTAATGGAGCTCCCAGCCTGAAGACGCCTGCATTAGGTAGGGAGAGGCAACGAGAGCGCGAGAGACATGCCATTGGAGATAATTGATTACATCCCAATCAACAATAACTTGTTAGCCATAGTCAACGTATCAGTCTCCCTGTTTTTTCCCTCTCTCTGGCTGAAGGATGAATTTAGTTGGATGTAGTCTGAATTCACTCTGAGGGGAAGCAGCAAGATTAGAAGAAGCAAGCAACTGAGGTTCTTGGACAATAGTGGAAAAAAAAAGTCATCATCACGATTGTGGAATCCTTATCTGCTCATTCACACCTCCCTCTTTCCCTCTCCCCCCCTCCTCCTCCTCCTTTTTAAATTCATTTTAACCTTGCCTTGCAAAAGCCTTTAAGAAGACAGCAAGGAGAAAGACATTGGACTACTTGGGGAGAGAACTTTTTATCGAGGCTGTAGTCTTGGTGAAGTTCTTCCAAAATAATGTCATCCAAGGAAGAAGCCAAATCATCTTCTGTGGAAGAGAGAAGGAGAAATGCCTTGGACCACTTACCACCTCCTGCAAATTCTAACAAACCCCTGACTCCCTTCAGTATTGAGGACATCCTGAATAAGCCCTCAGTCAGGAGAAGTTACACCATCTGTGGGACAGCTCATTTACTGTCCACTTCTGAGAAGCCCCCTCCTGCAGGGCTACCTCTGTCCAGCAGAGCACTTCTGTCCCAGACCTCACCTCTGTGTGCCCTGGAGGAACTGGCCAGCAAGACCTTCAAGGGTCTGGAAGTCAGTGTCCTGCAAGCTGCTGAAGGTAAGAAGTCAATTACTATTTTAATGCTGTAGGTAGATGGATGGATAGATGGGGATGGTTTTAGAAATATGTAGATAAATATACTGTATATATGATAGATGATTGATAGATATAGATAGATAGATAGATAGATAGATAGATAGATAGATAGATAGATAGATAGATAGATAGATAGATAGATAGATAGATAGATAGATAGATAGTTTTTTGGTAAAGTTTGCATGAATCTTGCTTTGCCCATGGCTTTAATAATCTCCTTCAATAACCGATCCCATTGTTTATATTGTATCCATAAACAAGTCACAGAATAGATTTTTGAATTTTAACCGTCGCGTTCTATTTGTAAATATTTACAAAAAACCGTTACTTTGTAAGGAATGCAGTAAGAAAAGGTCCTTTAAGAATAGAGATATTGGTGAAATACTGATGATCAATGTTCTCCTTTTTAGGACGAGACGGGATGACAATATTTGGACAGAGACAGACTCCCAAAAAAAGGAGAAAATCCAGAACAGCTTTTACAAACCATCAGATATACGAGCTGGAAAAACGATTTTTATACCAGAAATATTTATCTCCTGCGGACAGAGACCAAATCGCACAGCAATTGGGACTGACCAATGCCCAGGTCATCACCTGGTTCCAAAACCGAAGAGCAAAGCTCAAAAGAGACCTTGAGGAGATGAAACAAGACGTCGAGTCAGCCAAAAAACTCAGTCCCACCTCGGTGGAAGCTGTGCTCACAATCTCAGAACTTGAGGAGACAGAGTCTATGACCATGTCTGAGACCAGGTCCCCACAAAATGTCTTGGGCAGCCACCTTCATATGTCCCCTTCATCCCCCCTCACAGACCAGCACACCAGCAAAGAGTGCTCAGAAGATGAGGACGTGGAAATAGATGTCGATGACTGATTTTATTTCTGATTTTTTTTTTTTAATTATTATTAAAAGACTTAAAAACTGAACTGAAAGCAAGAATGGACAGTATTTATGCTGCACTTGTGTCCAAACTCCAAATCATAACTTACACCCAAGACAGATTTTTTTTTTTCAATTAAAGCAATAAGTAATATTTTAAAAAAAGACTGAAATTACTACGGCTGTCCAATCAGGTAGTTTCATTTTTTATTTTTATTTTGTTAATTATTACTATAATTATTATAATTTTTTTTTTTTTTGGAATGGTGCAATTTGTGTATGGCGTCTGTAAAATATATATTTATGCATATTTTTTTAAGCTTTGATTTTTAATCCAAATTATAATTTACACATCTCTTAAGTTTGGGGGAAAAATCACAATCACTATTTTGCAACAGAAATATTTTAAATTAATTCCCTAGTATCCCACATTATTCTCTTGCATGTAAAAAATGGAAATAAAAGAATGCACGAATATTTTATTTGCTTTTTTTTATTTGCTTTTTTTCTGGCTTGCTTTATGTATTTTATTATTTCTCCTTTCCTTTTTTACATGGTTACATCCATGCCGCTATATCTAATTTTCTATTGTCCAACCCACACGAATAATTTCTACATGGCTCTTCCATGGCAATATATATTTTATTCATTTTTATGCCACTGTATGTCTTTTGGAAAGAAAAAATAATAATCCTACCTTTCATAAAGTTATTAAAAAGTAAACACTTATTTTTAACCTGTTTCTAGAAATTTGCATGATACAATGAAATACAATAAATTAAATACTACATAAAAAGTTCTATACTTATTAAATATACAGGCTAAAAGGTTTGGTAGGATTGTACAAAGGAAAGATTTAAAAAAAAAAAAAAAAACACATTGTAAAGGCCTGATATTGTTTCAATGGCTAAAAGCAATTCTGGTTTTATTACATTATTTTGGAATTGTACAGAATTTTTTTTTTCAAATGAAATAAAATAAATTACATTTTAATACTAATTGAAATATATTTTAACCCTATACACACATATATGTATTCTGTGTTCAGATAGATAGATAGATAGATAATAGATAGATGATAGATAGATAAATGATAGATAGATAGATAGATAGATAATAGATAGACAGATAGATAATAGATAGAGAGATAAATAAATAGATATAGATAGATAGATAGATAGATAGATAGATAGATAGATAGATAGATAGATAGATAGATAATAGATAAGATAGAGAGATAGATAATAGATATAGAGATAAATAGATATAATAAATAGATAGATAATAGATAGATAGAGAGATAATAGATAGCTATAATAAATAGATAGATGATAGATAGATAGATAATAGATAGATAGATAGATAGATGATAGATAATAAATAGATAGATAATAGATAGATAAATAGATAGATAGATAGATAGATAGATAGATAGATAAATAGATAGATAGATAGATAGATAGATAGATAGATAGATAGATAATAAATAGATAGATAATAGATAGGTAATAGGTAGATAGATAGATAGATAGATAGATAGATAAATAATAGATAGGTAATAGGTAGATAGATAGATAGATAGATAGATAGATAGATAGATAGATAGATAGATAGATAATAGATAGATAGATAATAGATAGATAGATAGATAGATAGATAGATAATAGATAGATAGATAGATAGACAGATAGATAGATAGATAGCATCTCCTGGTCCACAGGTCCTGACCACATTCCTCAGTCCTTTCTCCAGCAGAGGTGAGTCTGTCTCTGTATATAAGTTTACTAGATCTCTTCAGTATATAATGGGAGCTTGATTTCTAAAGTGTGCCTTCTTGTCTTTCTGCCTTCTTGCCTTTTTGACCCAGCAATGCAATGTTTTGCTTTTCTTTGCAAAATTTATGTGAGAAGCTCCAATCTGGTGGAGTTTTGGGCCAGTTTCTCCGGGGCTATATAAATCTCTCTCTCTCTTTGAAAATGGATGGGGCTATAATTTTAGCGTAAAGCATGAAAACTGGGGACAAATGAGTCGCCTTCCCTGATGTGACAAGTGACAATGGCCCGTGCAGAGCCTCCTGCAGTTCTCAATGCTGAGACAAGCGTGGCCCTTCAGAGTAAAAGAGAAGAAGCGTTTGGAGGCCATATGGTTTCTGAATTTTCTTCACAATTTTTAGACAATTTGATGGATTGGGTTAACCCTCCTTGAGACTGTTTAACTCCACTCTACAAAGGCAATCATGAATACATGGCTCTCTCTTCATGAGGGGCATCTGTGCAATTCCATGTGTTTTCTGGCATTCTGAGCAAGCCCATGAATTACAATGAAACCCCCTTTCTCTGTTCTGTTCTCCCCTTTTTTGGGGCTGGGAATGATAGGTTTGACTTTTGTCCAGATATCAGTGTTATTTTCCCCTCCTTTGCTGCCTTCAATCTTCAACTTAAGTGTTTTATGCTAAGTAGGCAAATGGTAAATGCTCCTGTGACATTTATGCCAGGATCTAGTTAAAGGCTTTTTATTTGTTTTCTTTTATTTTCTCCCCTTCTTTTTAGCTTTTATCCCTTTGTTTTAGAGGGGTTTAATGAGGCTGAAAACACTACAATTCAATAGTGTGAAAGAGTAGAAAGAGAGAAAAGGAGTAGAGTTAATTTGGGTTACAGCTTTTGTCTGAAATGTACTGGGAGATGAATGGCGGAGAGAATTATATACACGAAGGGCAGTGAAGTTTTAGCACACGTGGCAAAAGCCTACTAATAACATTGTGTGTACGTGTGTATAATATATAACATGTAGAATATGGCTATATGTGTGCAATATATATGTGTGTGTGTGTTTAATATATAACATGTATAATATGTATATATGTGTGTAATATATATGTGTGTTTAATATATAACATGCATAATATGTATATGCTGTATGTGTGTAATATATATGTATGTGTTTAATATATAACATGTATTATATATGTGTGTGTGTGTGTGTGTGTGTGTGTTTGTGTAATATAAATATCTGCGTGTGTGTATAATATATGTATTATATATAATATATGTCTGCATATCTGTATTATATATATTTATGTGTGTGTATAATATTTATATGTGTATACCTATATCTTTTAGCATTATTTTGCAGGGTATATGTATATATCCATCCATATATATATATATATATATATATATATATATATATATATATATATATATGTTGTCGTTGTTTGTTGATGTATATGTTCATTTTTTTATTTTCACTTTAGAGTAATGCAACGTGTTAGCATTATTGTGCAAGGTATGTGTATCTATCCATCCATCTATCTAATATCTCTGTCTATATATATATAGATATGAATCAGATAGAGGGATGGAAATATATACACATACCTTGTACAATAATGCTATTACGTTAAAGTAACAAAAAGTGAAAATAAAAAGATGAACATATGCATCAACAAAAAAGTACAGGTGTCGCAAATGTATGTAACTAAACCAGATCGCTGGAAAGGCAGAGCAGCAAACACACAGCATAAATTACAGCAAACACTTGGTATATAGGATGTGCTGAACGTGGGCAGGCCCAAACAAACTTTTTTTTTTTTATCATATCTACTTATCATCTAGCTAGCTGTCCATCTACTATATATATATATGTATATATATATACATTCTCTCTCTCTGTATGTATTTATGTATGCATATATGTATTAGTATATGTATATATATATATGTATATATATACATATATATATACTCATACATATATACATACATAAATACATACAGAGAGAATGTATGTATATATATTGTTGATGGACAGAGAGATAGACAAATAGATAATAAGTAGATATGGTAAAATTAAAGTTTGTTGGGCCTGCCCCCGTTCAGCACATCCTATGTACCGTTCGTTTGCTGTCATTTATGTTGTGATTTTGCTGCTCTGCCTTCACAGCGATCTGATTTAATTACATACATTATCGACAATAATCTGCAAGTCATATTTGTAGCATTGAGCACTTTTATATTCCTTTTTTTTTTTACACTGGATGTCAGGTTTTCAGCATGGAAGTTCCTCTTTCCATCCATTCCATAAATAACCGCAGCATTCTACATCCAGCCAGGGATTGTTCGTTCTTCATCTAGAGATTGACTAGAGCCCAATATCTGGATAGAATCAGAGGAAACAATGGCTGCCCGCACACAATGTTCCAGGTAAAAGCGTCTCCACTTGAGATACTATCGATCGGTGTTGAATGGAGCAAGATGGAAGAAAGAAAGCGGAATGTCCAGACATCGGAAGATTTCCTGGTATCGATCACATCGCCATGTCAGCAATAAATTTATTCCTGTGGACCATAATGTGCACCCATGTGAAGGACCCAGGGGTGCACTGTCTGGTGCAGGAGTCTATGGGGCTGTGGGCTGGGACTAGAAGTTTTAGGGCCCAGATGAGGATGTAACAAGCAGGTGTTTAGCTCAGTGATGTGGACAGATCTCTGTTTCACAGCTCATCCCTGGTGCGTAGCATGTTCAGCATTTGCATTGGGATTTGAGGCTCATAAATGTATAGAACATTTCTCCAGGATGTCTGGAGATTGCTGCCAAGGCTCAATACCTCTAACACTTATGTCCCTTTTGGTCCAGTCCCAGAGCTGATTCCAGGTACCACCCAGCTGCACAGCTTTGCTTGGGGCAGTGAATAATATAATCTAAACATCAAAATACTAGACAATAAGTATGATTTCTGCAATACTGCTGCTTCATTGCTATACTTTAAAGGGCACCATAGGCCCTCCGGTTAGGGTGGCTTAGCAAGCCCTCCCCAAAAAGTAGGGTCCCCTGAGTGATCCAACTGCAGGTGGAGTCACTGGAATTCAGTTCCTTATTTTATGAGGTGTCAGAGAGGATGTCAAACGTGGCAACGATAAGTAATACTACAGTCTGAGGGACCAGAACGTAGTAATTAATCCCAAAGACTTAAGTGTATTTTAGTTCAGGAGAAAAAAAAAATCACTAATTCAATCGTCCGGAAAATTGAAGTTTGATGCATGAGTCCCTGCTGGAAGGGGAGTTCTGTGTTCTGAATCCTGGATGGGGCTGGAAATGATCACATCACATTACATCTCTATATCCCTTCCCCACACATCCAATCACTCAGTCCTGCTGCATATTCAGGGCCCCCCTCTTACCACACTCTCTTAAAGGTGACATCATGGACCGATATGGTTGGTGTATTAAAGCAGATGTTAGGGTTAGGTGATGTCACTGTTGCATCTGCTGGAATAAATCAAAAGGCATCTCTTTACATGTAAATATTTATACTGTGTTGTGCTACTATCTGTATTGTATAACAAGACACTGGTGGGGACTAATTGCTTAAAAAATATGTCTCCCCCCAGACATGCTGCAGTTGCTGATTCATCGAAATTAGACAGATTTGTCACAGTAGGAGTAGTCATCTTATTATTATCATCAGACTTGTAATCTCCATATTGCACAAAATGCCTTAAGAATTCAGGTCACATTCATATCAGGATAATGAGAAAAGCTGCACACATACATAAAACATACATAGCCCACCCAGACCACAGACATAGGTCAGCACACAGTAATACTACATGCTACTGGGAATGTTTATAACATTTTCCTGGTTGCAGTTGAATAATATTTATGCATTGTGATTTATTTGTAACTATGCAAGAGCTCTATCCATCTTTATATTGATACTTTAGTATGATGTAGTTGACCTTCTTATGACTACAGAATGTGTTGCATGTGTAATGTGTACTTTGCCCCTGGCTATTGCACACTTATGGGCTTTGTAGTGTATTTTTAATTCAAGGCATAATTGAAATCAGCTAGCATTGCTTCATATTAAAGGTCTCCTGTAGTACTTTATATTGAAAATGCTCAACAGATAATAGATAGAACCACAAGTCCCTTGATTCTATGCTCCTGTCTTTTTCAAATAAAGAAGGCTTATCTTTACATTGTTTTGTATAGATCAATAGTACTTTTTATATTCTTTCAGAAAAATTCTGGCAGACTGTGCTTCACAGTATGCAAAATGAAAGCAGCAGACACAACATCATAATCAACATCCAAAGTCACACTTTAGGGTCCTGTGTCAATAACTTGCTTTTGTTGCACTGGTTTCTTTATGCTTTCTTGTTACATTGTTTGCAACAGAGAAGTAAAAATTATAATATTAGAATATTGTCTTATACTTGACACCTACTGTATTTAACCTACGGTATGTGGACATAAATATACAGGTCAGAGGACAGTAACCAGTCACAAGAAAGTTATATATATATATATATATATATATATATATATACATATATATATACAGTATATAATGTGTTTAGAATATTGTCTTGAACCGGACACCTTTGTGTTCAACCTATGTGGACATATATGTACAGGTCAGAGGACAGAAACCAGTCCCTTACATGTTATATATATATCTATATTACTATATATATATATATATATATATATATATATATATATATATATATATATAATGTGTACCCATCTATATTTCTGTAGGACCCATCATATGTCATAAAATTCAGCTCAACACAAGTCACAATAGTGTCTCTTTTACATTATGCTGTATTTTATTTGTATTTTCTCTGATCTACTTATTCAAACTCATTTATCAATCAGTATATGATTTCATTTTTGGAACTTGGTTTTATTTTCAGGTTTCGGATGGAAGAGATGAAAACTGATGTATGAGTGATCAATCTGGATTCCATTCTAGTGAAAAATATCCTGTAAAGGGGAGGATTTTGCAAAAGACTTTCTAAAGAAACAAGACAAATACAAACACTGTGAACACATTAAATTAATTGGAAAAAACACATTTTACATTTTCAAAATGCATTTTATGAACTACTTTATTGTTATTTATACATATATATATAGAGAGAGTATATATATATATATATATATATATATATATATATATATATATATATAATGAACTCGTAGATGGGCTTGCACATTTTCTGGTGAAAAAAATGTTAACTAAATACCTCACATTTTTATTTACATGTCTATCAGTGATAGAATTCATGCAATTTATGTAATCATTGATTGCATAGTGGTGTTTCACAGTGTATGTGTGTATATACAGTACAGACCAAAAGTTTGGGCACACCTTCTCATTTAAAGATTTTTCTGTATTTTCATGACTATGAAAATTGTACATTCACACTGAAGGCATCAAAACTATGAATAAACACACGTGGAATTATATACTTAACAAAAAAGTGTGAAACAACTGAAATTATGTCTTATATTCTAGGTTCTTCAAAGTAGCCACCTTTTGCTTTGATGACTGCTTTGCACACTCTTGGCATTCTCTTGATGAGCTTCAAGAGGTAGTCACCGGGAATGGTTTTCCCTTCACAGGTGTGCCCTGTCAGGTTTAATAAGTGGGATTTCTTGCCTTATAAATGGGGTTCGGACCGTCAGTTGTGGTGTGCAGAAGTCTGGTGGATACACAGCTGATAGTCCTACTGAATAGACTGTTAGATTTTGTATTATGGCAAGAAAAAAGCAGCTAAGTAAAGAAAAACGAGTGGTCATCATTACTTTAAGAAATGAAGGTCAGTCAGTCTGAAAAATTGGGAAAACTTTGAAAGTGTCCCCAAGTGCAGTGACAAAAACCATCAAGCGCTACAAAGAAACTGGCTCACATGAGGACCGCCCCAGGAAAGGAAGACCAAGAGTCACCTCTGCTTCTGAGGATAAGTTTATCCGAGTCACCAGCCTCAGAAATCGCAGTTTAACAGCAGCTCAGATTAGAGACCAGGTCAATGCCACACAGAGTTCTAGCAGCAGACACATCTCTACAACAACTGATAAGAGGAGACTTTGTGCAGCAGGCCTTCATGGTAAAATAGCTGCTAGGAAACCACTGCTAAGGACAGACAACAAGTAGAAGAGACTTGTTTGGGCTAAAGAACACAAGAAATGGACATTAGACCAGTGGAAATCTGTGCTTTGGTCTGATGAGTCCAAATTTGAGATCTTTGGTTCCAACCACCGTGAACTTGTTTTCTTTGCATTATTTGAGGTCTGCAAGCAATGCATTTTTTGGTTATTTTGACCATTTCTCATTTTCTGAAAATAAATACAAAATTTATTGCTTGGAAATTCGGAGACATGTTGTCAAGTAGTTTATAGAATAAAAGAACAATTTACATTTTACTCAAAAATATAAATAAAGAGAAAAATCAGACAAACTGAAAATTTTGCAGTGGTCTCTTAATTTTTTGCCAGAGCTGTACATATATGAAGTACTGTGCAAAAATCTTAGGCAGGTATGCAAAAAAAAAGCTGCAGAGGTAGAATGCTTCAACGATTAAGTGTATTGATAGTTCATTTTTTTGTGTAGGTACTAGTGTTGAGCATTCCGATACTGCAAGTATCGGGTATCGGCCGATACTTGCTGTATCGGAATTCCGATACCGAGATCCGATATTTTTGTGATATCGGGTATCGGTATCGAAACAACATTAATGTAAAAATGTGTAAAAGAGAGAATTAAAATAAAAAATATTGCTATACTCACCTCTCCGACGCAGCCTGCACCTTACCGAGGGAAGCGGCAGCGTTCTTTGTTTAAAATTCGCGCTTTTCTTTCCTTTACGTGAGTCCCGGCTTGTGATTGGTTGCGTGCCGCCCATGTGACCGGGACGCAACCAATCACAGCAAGCCGTGACGTAATTTCAGGTCCTTCAGGATTTTAAAATTACGTTCCGGCGTTGTGATTGGTTGCGTCGCAGTCACATGGGAGACGCAACCAATCACAGCAAGCCGTGACGTAATTTCAGGTCCTTAAGGATTTTAAAATTACGTCCCGGCTTTGTGATTGGTTGCGTCGCAGTCACATGGGAGTCGCAACCAATCACAAGCTGTGACGTCACGGGAGGCTGGACACGCGCGCATTTTAAAAAGCGCGCGTGTCCAGCCTCCCGTGACGTCACGGCTTGTGATTGGTTAATGGCGGCCATGTTGCCGGGACGCGGACCAATCACAGCAAGCCGTGACGTAATTTCGTCACGGCTTGCTGTGATTGGTCCGCGTCCCGGCAACATGGCCGCCCTGACCAATCACAAGCCGGGACTTCACGTAACCAAGTAAAAGCGCGAATTTTAAACAAACAACGCTGCCGGTTCCCTCGCTGAGGTCCAGGCTGCGTCGGACAGGTGAGTATAGCGATATTTTTTATTTTAATTCTTTCTTTTACACATTTATATGGATCCCAGGGCCTGAAGGAGAGTTTCCTCTCCTTCAGACCCTGGGAACCATCAGGAATACCGTCCGATACTTGAGTCCCATTGACTTGTATTGGTATCGGGTATCGGTATCGGATTGGATCCGATACTTTGCCGGTATCGGCCGATACTTTCCGATACCGATACTTTCAAGTATCGGACGGTATCGCTCAACACTAGTAGGTACACTTTCACACACTTTCTGAAAGAACTTAGCAGGGTTTTTGTACCAAATATCTTGGAGTACTAACCATAGATCTTCTGTGGATGTCGCTTGCACAAATCCTTCTATCTCTGAATATAATCCTAGACAGAGTTTATGATGTTAAGATCAGGACCTGTTGAAGCGCAATGTAAGCGTGAAACGATTGTCGTCTGTATTTTCTCCACTGTTTTATCTGTCTGCTGTTAGTATGATGATGCCACAATAAAGGATTTTGTTGCACGGGACGGTATGTGCCAATCCACTTTCTTCTTTACAGTATGGACATAAGATCAGGGCTTTGTGGGGGCAATATCATCACTTCCACACATCGCTTGTTTTTCTTGATGCTGAATATGGTTCTTAATAATGTTGGCTGTATGTTTCAGGTCATTGTCCTGCTACAGAGTAAGTTTGGATCCAATCAGATGCCTCTGTTATGGTATTGCATGTTGGATAAGAATCTTATTGCATTTTTCAGCATTAATATTATTATTATTTATTATTATAGCACCATTTATTCCTTGGCGTGAGGGCTCACAGTCTACATGGGATGGATGAGCATACAATAGGCGAGGGCAGAGCTGGTCGTGCAGTGGTTTGGTGGATCAGTAGTTACTGCAGGCTGTAGGCTTGTCGGAAGAGATGGGTCTTTAGGTTCCTTTTGAAGGTTTCCATGGTAGGCGAGAGTCTGATATGTTGAGGTAGAGAATTCCAAAGTGTGGTGGATTCACGGGAGAAAACTTGTGCGCGATTGTGGGAACAGGAGATAAGAGGGGAGTAGAGAAGCAGATCTTGTGAGGATCGGAGGTTGCATGCAGGTATTAATAATAGTAATAATAATAATAATAATCTTATTTCTATAGCGCCAACATATTCTGCAGCATTTTACAATTGAGTAGGAACATGTACAGACAATAAAGACAACACATAGTTCAACAGTTACAGAAGCAGTGAGGGTCCTGCTGCTCGCAAGGTACAATCTATGAGGAAATAGGGGGATGCAACAATTAAGTAATTAATTAAGTAAGTGCTTGTCATGTACGGTCCATCCACCATTATAATAAATAGGGCATTTCAAAAAGCTGCATGATCCGGTCAACAGCCAGTATCTGTCTAGGTACAGTTACCAAGTGCTATTGGGTCCATTGAGGATGTTGAGACAGAGATGAATAAGAAAGACCAGATTACCCCTTAGACCTCAGTCCAGAGCCTCTCACCTAGCCAAATCAGTTCTCATACTTTGCACTGATGAGGGCCAATAGCCTGAAACACCGTGTTTGCAAATTGAGATTCTGATTTTGCTTTTATCCTAAGTCATATTGCAAGACTCGTTAAAGGGTCGATAATGACTTGTAGGATCGCTACTTCCATCTGGGGGCGCTATAGAGTTCAAGTCCTCTTTCTCTCTGAAAAGGCAATTTTCATATCAGATTATGAGAAAAATTTAAAAGAGGAAACAGGGAAGAGTTATATTAGTGAAGTGAGGTGATAGGCCTGCAAAACAGATGTGTTTTTAAAACATGCTTAAAAATGTGGGGTCTAGGTATTAGTTGGATCATTTGGTGTAGAAAAATGGCGCAGCACAATAGAAGTCTTGGAGATGAAGGTAAGATGTTCAAATTATGGAGGAAGTTATTCTTAGATCAGTTGCAGAATGGAGAGCATGGGTAGGGTGGTAGACTGAGATGAGGGAGGAGATGTAGGGTTGTGCAGAACTGTGAAAAGCTTTGTGAGTGAGAGAGATAAGTTTGTATTGTATTCTGTAGTGGAATGGCAACCAAGTGCAATGACCGGCACAAGGTGGAGGAAGACAGAAATACGGCCCTGGCTGCAGCATTCAGGATGGATTGAAATGGAAAAAGTTTGGTTAGAGGGAGACCGATCAGTAGAGAGTTGCAGTAGTCCAGACGACAATGAAGAGGAACGACAGTAAGAGTTTTTGCAGTTTCAAAGGTAAGAAAAGGTCCGCTTTTGGAGTTGTTTTTAAGATGCTGGTAACATGAGAGAGAAATTGGATGTAAGTGATTAAAGGAAAGTTCTGCATTTTTAGGACACCAATAATCCTGACTAAATCTCCTACTCCTTTTGCTGAAATGCAGTCTCAAACCATGCGTCAAGCTGCCTGCACTATTATATAGAGTCATTACAGAGTGACCTACTGTATTTCAAGTGTTTATTTCTGTTAATGTTGATGATTATGGCTTACAGCTAATGAAAACCCAAAAGTCATTATTTCAGTAAATTACAATACTTTTTAACACCAGCTTGAAAAATGATTTTAAAATCTGAAATGTTGGCCTACTGAAATGTATGTGCAGTAAATGCACTCAATACTTGGTCGGGGCTCTTGTGCATCAATTACTGCATCAGTGCAGCGTGGCATTGAAGCAATCAGCCTGTGGCACTGCTGAGGTGTTATGGAAGCCCAGGTTGCTTTGATAGTACCCTTTAGCTCATCTGCATTGTTGGGTCTGGTGCCTCTCATCTTCCTCTTGACAATACCCCATAGATTCTCTACAGGGTTAATGTCAGGCGAGTTTGCTGCCAATCAAGCACAGTGATACTGTTGTTTTTAAACCAGGTATTGGTAGTTTTGGCAGTGTGGACAGGTGCCAAGTCCTGCTGCAGAATGAAATTTCCATCTCTAAAAAGCTTGTCAGCAGAGGGAAGCATGAAGTGCCCTAAAATTTCCTGGTAGACGGCTGTGCTGACTTTGGTCTTAATAAATCACAGTGGACCTACACCCAGGGCCGTCATCAGGGTATTACTGCCCTTACTGGCGTACTGGGCCCAATGATGTTCTACTCACCGGGCATGCTGCCGCTCAGTAACTGACCACGCGTCCTCCAACGCACGTTAAACTACATTATACTATGGGGCATTGTGGTGCATTATATCCCTATGAGGTTGCTGCAATATACTATGGGGCATTGTGGTGCATTATATCCCTATCAGGCTGCTGCATTATACTATGGGGTGCATTATATCCCTATGAGGCTGCTGCATTATGCTATCGGGCATTGTGGTGCATTATATCCCTATGAGGCTGGTGCATTATACTATGGGGCATTGTGGTGCATTTTATCCCTATGAGGCTCCTTCATTATACTATGGGGCATTGGGGTGCATTATATCTCTATGAGGCTGCTGCATTATACTATGGGGCATTGGGGTGCATTATATTCCTATGAGGCTGCTGCATTATACTATGGGGCATTGGGGTGCATTATATCCCTATGAGGCTGCTGCATTATATTATGGGGTGCATTATATCCCTATGGGGCTGCGGCATTATACTACGGGGTGCATTATATCCCTATGGGGCTGCTGAATTATACTATGTGATGCATTATATCCCTATGGGGCTGCTGCATTATTCTATGGGGCTGCTGCATTATACTATGGGTGCATTATACTATGGGGCGGCTGCATTTTACTATGGATGCGTTATATTATGCAGGTGCATTATATTCTTATGGGGGTGCATTATAATGCTATGGGGGTGCATTATACTGCTTTGGGGGTGCATTATACTCTTTTGGGGGTGCATTATAGTACTATAGGGTGCATTATACTGCTATGGGGGTGCATTATATTATATATGACTATGGGGTACATTATACTATTATGGATGACTGGGGGCAATATGGAGAGACATGGGGGAAGTATAGAGAGACATGAGGCAGAATGGCAGGACACGTGGGGTCCAGAATGTGGGATATTATTACTGTAGGGGCTAATTAAAGGATATTGTTTTTGAGGATACTGCTTTCAGTGTTGGGGAGGAGATGTCCTGTTACTGTGCAGCACGACACGGTCGCTTATTTTTTACATCTGGTGTAGTGTGGAGGTTGGTGAAAAATTTGGGAATGTGCTCTAAATAACTGTGTTATTTTCTACAGAGACAAGTTCTGTCAGGAAGAAGTGATGGCGGTGTGCTCTGGATGAAGATGAAAAGCGAAGACAAAGGACTTCAACTAGAGATGTCACCGGTGAGTCAGTGTGTTACCTGTACACTGATACTATACAGTGACACTATATACAGCTCTCCTGTATATAATGTCACCGGTGATCACTGTATTGCCTGTCCACTATATACAGAGCTTCTGTGTATAATGTCACCAGTGATAACTGTATTACATGTACACTGACACTATATACAGCTCTCCTGTGTATAATGTCACCGGTGATCACTGTATTACCTGTACACAGACACTGTATACTAAGTACAGATCTCCTGTGTATAATGGCACTTATGGTGATATTAGTATTGGTTTTTTTAATTAATGATCAGTATTGTAGTATTGGGTCACTATGTTGTGGTAATATGTAGTGTTGAGCGATACTTGAAAGTATCGGTATCGGATAGTATCGGCCGATACCCGAAAAGTATCGGATATCGCCGATACCGATACCCGATACCAATACAAGTCAATGGGACACCAAGTATCGGAAGGTATCCTGATGGTTCCCAGGGTCTGAAGGAGAGGAAACTCTCCTTCAGGCCCTGGGATCCATATTACTGTGTAAAATAAAGAATTAAAATAAAAAATATTGATATACTCACCTCTCCGGAGGCCCCTGGACATCACCGCTGGTAACCGGCAGCCTTCTTTGCTTAAAATGAGCACGTTTAGGGCCTTCCATGACGTCACGGCTTCTGATTGGCTGCGTGCCGCTCATGTGACCGCCACGCGACCAATCACAAGCCGCGACATCATTCTCAGGTCCTAAATTCCTAGAATGAGGAGTTTAGGGCCTGAGAATGACGTCACAGCTTGTGATTGGTCGCGTGGCGGTCACATGAGCGGCACGCGACCAATCAGAAGCCGTGACGTCATGGAAGGCCCTAAACGCGCTTATTTTAAGCAAAGAAGGCTGCCGGTTACCAGCGGTGATGTCCAGGGGCCTCCGGAGAGGTGAGTATATCAATATTTTTTATTTTAATTCTTTATTTTACACAGTAATATGGATCCGATACCGATTCCCGATACCACAAAAGTATCGGATCTCGGTATCGGAATTCCGATACCGCAAGTATCGGCCGATACCCGATACTTGCGGTATCGGAATGCTCAACACTAGTAATATGTGATCTGGTCCTGATGTGGTGGTATTTGTTCCTTGTATGTGCTATTATTCAGTCATTGTGGTGGTAATATGTGGTCTGGTCATGGTGTGTCGGTTTTGTTACTTGTAAGTGGTATTATTTGATCACTATATGGTGGTAATATGGTGTCTGGTCATGGTTGGCCGTATTTGTTTCTTGTTTGTGATACTATTGGTCATTTTAAAAATTGAAAAATAAATAAAAAATATACCTAAATTGTATTGGATATTTTAACAAATAATAAGTTACAGTAGAGTAGAGTCCAGCCAAAAGAGTCTACCTTGTCGTGGTGGCGGATTAAAAAATCTTTTGTCCAGAACAAAACCTGCTGGCTATGTATGTGGTGATAGGAACTGTAAATGTGTGATTGGTGAGGATGTGGTGCAGAAGTGGAGATTTTCCAAGAGAGGGCGGTGGGACTGTGGATGGTTCGAGGGGTGAAGGCGAAGTTGGGGTGGAGCCTGGGCAGAGTCTCAAGTGGGGGGCCCAAAAATTTTGCCAGTACGGGGCCCCGAAATTCCTAATGGCAGCCCTGCCTACACCAGCAGATGACATGGCTCCCCAAACCATCACTAATTGTGGAAACTTCACACTAGATCTCAAGCAGCTTGGATTGTGGCCTCTCCACTCTGCCTCCAGACTCTGGGATCTTGATTTCCAAATTAAATGCAAAATTTACTTTTATCTGAAAACAACACCTTGGACCACTGAGCAACAGTCCAGATCTTTTTCTCCTTGGCCCAGGTAGGACGCTTCTGGTGTTGTCTATTGGTCATGAGTGGCTTGACACAAGGAATGCGACACTTGTAGCCCGTGTCCTGGATATATCTGTGTATGGCTCTTGAAGCAATGACTCCAGCAGTAGTCCACTCCTTGTGAATCTCCTCCAAATTTATGAATAGCCTTTTTTTAACAATCTTTTCAAGGCTGCGGTTATCCCTGATTGCTTGTGCACCTTTTTTCTACTACACTTTATCTTTCCACTCAACTTTCCATTAATATGCTTACAGCACTCTGTGAACAGCCAGCTTCTTTAGCAATGACCTTTTGTAGCTTACCCTCCTTGTGGAGTGTGTCAGTGACTGCCTTCTGGACAGCTGTTAAGTCAGCAGTCTTCCCATTGATTGTGGAACCTACTGAAACAGACTAAGGGACCCTTTTTTAAATGCTTAGGAATCCTTTGTAGGTGTTTTTGTTAATTATTCTAAGTTACTGAGATAATGAGTTTTGGGTTTTCATTGGCTGTAAGCCATAATCATCAACATTAAAAGAAATAAACACTTGAAATAGATCACTGTTTGTAATGACTCTATATAATATGAGATTCAGTTTATTTGAAGAACTGAGATAAATTAACTTTTTGATGATATTCTAATTTTGTGAGAAGCACCTGTATTATGAGTCTAACTGAAACAGGATAACATAAAAAGTGGATCTGTTGCCTAACTGATACAAACAAAGGTGGGAAATACCTTTGATTATTCTGGGATATACCTTGAGTCAATTATGCGTCTTTTTTGAGAATCAAAGAAAAACTTCTGCAGGATCCACTTCTTCCAAGTCATTATGGAAGTGTGAATTTAGCCTTAATGTGATGTGTCAATAAAACAAGTTACAAATGTAATAAACTTACAACTTATGGTAATGCAATACAAGTCATCAGAGCTTTCACTCTGAAATCCTTACCTTAACCATCAGTTATAGGTTAGCTTTCAGGTGTTCTGGCCTTTCCAAAATTTCTGCAGCCATTGATTGAGAAAATTTGCTGAGGCTGATACCAAATATAGGGCTCTATTCTATTTATCCTGCCATCTGTTTTTTTTTTCCCTTTTTCTCTCTTACCACAAACATGATGAAGTGAAAGAATTTGGGGACTAATTCCATAGATTTTTTACCAGATTGTTCCCATTCATCTTGCACATCAGTTGTTGAACCGGACCCTTTAAGGAGCTAGATCCATAATGTTCCTTGCTGCATTTTTTGATCCGTGATTTAGCAGTAGAAACAAAAAAAAGAGACATGTTTTGTGGTTTTGACAACAGTTGTGATTAGTTGAGGACCATTACATTACACAATAATTATTCTTTCTTTACATAAATATCCAAAAGCTCTGCAACCCATCACCCATGTTCAATCTTCTCATTTAAGTAAAGTTTGTCAGCCATTATTTCTCTCTAGTTTTGACTGCTTAGCAGATTGCGAAGCCTCCCATTCACATTACCCTAAATTTAGCCAAACCTGTAAAAATCAGGGATCGTCCCTCAGTCTAATGTGTGGGGGACTCCTGACTCTCGACCAATGGATAATGTCGGGGAAAAGTAGAATCCTTCCTGCCGGCCTTCCAAAGGCTAATCACTTTGTCCATCATGGAGAACAGTCTGATAGCGGCTCAGTCATAGAGAACACAGGAGCACTTGGCTGAGTCTAGTGTTCCTATATGTGGGGATGTTGGGGAAGAAAGTTATTTGCTCTTAGATCTGTGCTATCAAGGCACAACTGTGATCAGAGACATCAACTTAATTAAATTATTGAAGGTGACTTTAAGTCAAGACCCCCATATATATTAGATACTGTCGGCTGACCGCCATCTCCTTTGACTCTTCCATACACAGGAACACTTGGCTCAGACAAGCTGTCCTGTTTTCTCTATGAGAAAGCCTCTGCTAGGATTTTCTGGCAGAGGTTTATATCAATGCCAAACAAGAAGATTGGCAGTTGGAGAGAGGTGAGTGGTGAGGACCCCAGACACATTAGACTTCTGGGCGATTCTGCCAATATTGGCAGGTTCGGTCCATTTTAGACTAAAGTTTATGGGGGTCATTACACTTGCCATACCTGTTAGATAAAAGCTGAGCAAACATTTTAACAGGATCGTCTGGGGATCCTGTGTATATGAGGGCAGCACAACAGTGTAAAGAAGAAATGAAGACATTCCCACAGGAGATAAACCATTTCCAAAAATGTCTGCCTGTCTCAACTGAAATAAACATGATTGTCTAAGGTGAGTGATGGAAGAATCTGTCAATCAAACACTTGTCCACCTTCACCCTTTTTATATAACCTAAATGTATCTAAAAAGTCTGTATATAGTTTTTGATTTATCCTGTTTACTTTGCCCTATATAAAGCCTGAAAGAGTTTGAGTGCCCTCTACATTCAAAATTTTAAGTATAAAAACATGAATTTAAAGGGAGTCTGTTACCCCCCAAATGCACGTTGGATCTAGGTCAATACGATTATGGTGATACTAAATTTGTTTAGTAGCTATTTTTATTTAAGAGGTGAAAAACAATTTTGTTATACAGTGGCATGTAAAAGTTTGGGTACCCCTGGTCAAAATTACTGTTTTTGTGAACATTTAAGCAAGTTGAAGATTAAATGATCTTTCAAAAGCCTAAAGTTAAAGATGACACATTCACTTTGTATTTTGGGCAAAAATATATGTACTGTATATATTGTCATCTTTTACATTTTAAAAATTACAGAAAGGAAAATGTCCAATGCAAAAGTTTGTTCATATAGTAACCTCGGGCACACATTTCATCAAATTCAAATCCGGGATTTCACAGCCAAGGATAAACAGAAGAGAATTTTATAGCAGAAGCGAACATCCCAACGTTGCGGCTTAATTAGCCTTTATCAAGGGTGCATTCTAAATAAGAAAATATATAACAAACAATAAATATATAATCACCATACATACATGACATTCAATCATGAGGGTGGTTCATATTGAAATTATATACATATGATAGACTGTGTTTCCTAAAAAAAGAACCAAAAGGCATATATATAAAAAATGAGGATAAGAGTGACTATATATTCACCCACGTGTATGCAATATATGATATAGTTTCAACAATTTCCAGTGGCAATGCAAAGGTTTGGTCACCCTGCATGGTTAGTACCTAGTAGCATCCCCTTTTGAAAGTATAACAGCTTGTAAATGCTTTTTGTAGTCAGCCAAGAGTCTTTCAATTTTTGTTTGAGGGATTTTCATCCATTCTTCCTTGGAAAATTCTTCCAATTCTGTGAGATTTCTGGGTCGTCTTGAAAGCACTGCTATTTTGAAGTCTAGTCACAGATTTTCAATGATGTTCCGATTAGGGGACTGTGAGGGCCATTGTAAAACCTTCAGCTTGCACTTTTTGAGGTCATCTATTGGGGATTTTGACGTGTGTTTATGATCATTGTCCATTTGTAGAAGCCATCCTATTTTCATCTTCAGCCTTTTTACAGATGGTGTTATGTTTGCATCAATAATTTGTTTAAATTTAATTGAATCCATTCTTCCCTCTAACATGAAATGTTCCCCACGCCATTGGCTGCAACAAAACCCCAAACCATGATTGATCCACCACCATGCTTAATGGTTGTCAAGATTTTCTTTTCCTGAAATTCTGTGTCCTTTTTTCTCCACATGTACCTTTGATCATTGTGGTCAAAGAGTAGAGTTCTATTTTAACCTGGTTTCCAAAATGCATCAGGCTTGTTTAGATGTTCTTTTGGGTTATTCTGAAGCTGAATTATATAGTGACGATGTAAGAGAGGTTTTCTTCTGATGACTCTTCCATGAAGACCATATTTGCACAGGTGTCTCTGAACAGTATAACAATGTGCCACAACTCAAGAGTCTGCTAAATCTTTCTGAAGGTCTTTTGCAGTCAAGCGAGGTTTTTTATTTGCCTCGCTAGCAATCGTACGAGCAGCTCTCAATATAATTTTGCTTGTTTTTTTCAGACTTTATCTTGACCTCCACTGTTCCTGATAACTGCCATTTCTTAATTACATTTCGAACTGAGGAAAGGGGAACTTGAAAACACTTTGCTATCTTCTTTTATCCTTCGCCTGCTTTCTTAGTCTCCACCATTTTCATTTTCAGAGTGCTGGGCAGCTGCTTAGAAGAACCCATGGCTGCTGATTTTTGACAAAAGGTTACAGGAGGCTGGGTTTTTATAAAGCTGGGAAATTTGCATCACATGGCCTTTCCTAATGATGATAGTGAATAACCCATAACCATAACGGGCTCATTACGACTGAAACCTTGGTCAGAGCACACAAATCTCAAACTTTTGCACCGGCCCATTTTCGTATTTGTAACTTGTGAAATGAAAAACATGTAATTTTTTTTTGCCTAAAATACAAAGGAAATGTGTCATTTTTAACTTTAGGCCTTTAACAGACCATTTCATCTTCAACTTGTTTAACTGTTTACAATGCTTTCATTTTGACCAGGGGTGCACAAACTTTTACATGCCACTGTTCGTAGAAAAATGATTTTCTCTCATGTCGCCATTTTCCAAGACCTGTAATATATTCGTTTTTATGTCGTTGGAGCTAGTTGAAGGCCTTTTTATTGCATGGCGAGCTGATGCTTTTGATAAATATATTTTGGTGTTAATACCCTATAAAAAAATAGTGCAAATATTATATGATTCTGACAAAAAAACACAGCAATAAATACATTTTCTAAGTAATACTTCTAAACACAGTTGTATACCGTATATTCTTGAGTATAAGCCAACCTGAGTATAAGCCGAGGCACCCAATTTTGCCACGGAAAACTGGGTAAGCTTATTGACTCGAGTATAAGCCAGGTATGCATTGTCCCTTCATCCCTGTCCTGCTATGCGTGGCTCCCTCAGTCACTGTCCTGCTATGTGTGGCTCACCCTGTTGCTGTCCTGGTATGTGGCTCCCCCATCCTTTCCTGGTATGTGGCTCCCCCATTTTTTCCTGGTATGTGTGGCTCCCCCCATCCTGGCCTGGAATGTGTGGCTCCCCCTGTTGTATGCATGGCTCCTCAACTCCCGCATGGCTCACCCCCCTGCTGTGAATTCTGCTCTTGGGCTCCCTCCGGTGGTTGTTAGTGGTAGTGCAGTTGTCTTGGGGTTGTAATCCAGGACAGGTGTTTCTGCTGATTGCAGCTCTACTAGGTATTTAGGTGTACAGGATCCATTACTCCTGGCCAGTTGTCCATTGTTCTTGGGTAGATTGCATCTCTCTCTGGTTCCTCATGCTCTGCTGCCAATTCAGCTAAGATAAGTGTCTGTTTTTTTGTCTTTGTGCACACATGCAGTGTGCTTTGCAATTCAGTGCAATTCATTGTGTTTTTGTCCAGCTTAGACTTGTTTGGATTTTTCAGTCATGCTGGATTCTCAGGAGTTGCAGATATACTTGCTATGTCTTTAGTTAGATGTAGAATATTTGTATTTTCTGCTTTGGATATTTTTAGGATTTTAATACTGACCGCTTAGAATTCTGTCCTATCCTTTTCTATTTAGCTAGAAGTGCCTCTTTTGCTAAATTCTGTTTTTCTGCCTGCGTGTGTCTTTCCTCTTATACTCACAGTCAATATTTGTGGGGGGCTGCCTATCCTTTGGGGTTCTGCTCTGAGGCAAGATAGAATTCCCATTTCCACCTATAGGGGTATTTAGTCCTCCGGCTGTGTCGAGGTGTCTAGGACGTGTTAGGTACACCCCACGGCTACTTCTAGTTGCGGTGTTAGTTTAGGGTTTGCGGTCAGTACAGGTATCACCTACTCCTGAGAAAGTCTCTCATGCGGCTCCAAGGTCACCGGATCATAACAGTACAACTGGCCAACAATGAGTTAAATGCATCTCAGAAGAAGGGAAGAAAGGTGTTGAGCCATTTTTTTTTCTGTAGCCTGTTTTTTCTTTCCTTCACTCTTTTCCTCTGGGTGACTAAGGAGACTTGTGCTAGCATGGATGTTCAGGGATTAGTTTCTCGTGTAGACCAGCTTGCTGCTAGGGTACAGGGTATTTCTGATTATATTGTTCAGACTCCACTTTTAGAGCCTAGGATTCCTACTCCTGATTTGTTTTTTGGGGACAGGTCCAAATTTTTGAGTTTTAAAAACAACTGTAAACTGTTTTTTGCTCTGAAACCTCGTTCCTCTGGTGATCCCATTCAGCAGGTTAAAATTGTCATCTCCCTGTTGCGTGGCGACCCTCAGGATTGGGCATTTTCACTGGAATCTGGGAATCCGGCCTTGCTTAATGTAGATGCCTTTTTTCAGGCTCTAGGATTATTATATTATGAACCAAATTCTGTGGATCAAGCGGAGAAGACCTTGTTGGCCCTGTCTCAGGGTCAAGAAGTGGCAGAATTGTATTGTCAGAAATTTAGAAAATGGTCTGTGCTGACTAAATGGAATGATGATGCTTTGGCTGCAATTTTCAGAAAGGGTCTTTCTGAATCTGTTAAAGATGTTATGGTGGGGTTTCCCACGCCTGTTGGTCTGAATGATTCTATGTCTCTGGCCATTCAGATTGATCGGCGCTTGCGGGAGCGCAGAACTGTGCGCGCTGTGGCATTGTCCTCAGAGCAGATGCCTGAGCCTATGCAGTGTGATAGGATTCTGTCTAGAACGGAACAACAAGGATTCAGACGTCAGAATAGGTTGTGTTTTTATTGTGGCGATGCTTCTCATGTAATTTCAGTCTGCCCTAAGCGTACAAAGAGAATCGCTAGTTCAGTTATCATCAGTATTGTACAACCTAAATTTCTGTTATCTGTGACCTTGATCTGCTCATTGTCGTCATTTTCTGTCATGGCGTTTGTGGATTCAGGCGCCGCTTTGAACTTAATGGACTTTGAATTTGCCAGGCTTGTGGTTTTCCCTTACAGTCTTTGCAGAACCCTATTCCTTTAAGGGGCATTGATGCTACACCTTTGGCTAAAAATAAACCCCAGTTTTGGACACAGGTGACCATGTGCATGGCGCCAGCCCATCAAGAAGATTGTCGTTTTCTGGTGTTGCATAATTTGCATGATGCTATTGTGCTGGGTTTTCCATGGTTGCGGATACATAATCCTGTGTTGGATTGGAAGTCTATGTCTGTGACTAGTTGGGGTTGTCAGGGGGTTCATAATGACGTTCCTTTGATGTCAATCTCCTCTTCCACCTCTTCTGAGGTTCCAGAGTTTTTGTCTGATTTTCAGGATGTATTCGATGAGCCCAAGTCCAGTTCCCTTCCACTGCATAGGGACTGTGATTGTGCTATTGACTTGATTCCAGGCTGTAAGTTTCCCAAGGGCCGACTTTTCAACCTGTCTGTGCCTGAACATACCGCCATGCGGAGTTATGTTAAGGAGTCTTTGGAGAAGGGGCATATTCGGCCATCTTCTTCACCGTTGGGAGCGGGATTTTTTTTTGTTGCTAAGAAGGATGGCTCCTTGAGACCCTGTATTGATTATCGCCTCTTGAATAAGATCATGGTCAAGTTTCAATACCCTTTACCTTTGCTTTCTGATTTGTTTGCCAGGATTAAGGGGGCTAGTTGGTTTACTAAGATTGACCTTCGGGGGGCATATAATCTTGTTCGTATTAAGCAGGGTGATGAATGGAAAACTGTGTTTAATACGCCCGAAGGCCATTTTGAATACCTTGTGATGCCATTCGGACTCTCTAATGCTCCATCTGTTTTTCAGTCCTTCATGCATGATATCTTCCGGAATTATCTTGATAAATTCATGATTGTATATTTGGATGATATCTTGATTTTTTCCGATGATTGGGAGTCTCATGTGAAACAGGTCAGGATGGTATTTCAGATCCTTCATGATAATGCTTTGTTTGTGAAGGGGTCTAAGTGTCTCTTTGGAGTGCAGAAGGTTTCTTTTTTGGGCTTCATTTTTTCTCCCTCATCTATAGAGATGGATCCGGTTAAGGTTCAGGCCATTCATGATTGGATTCAGCCCACATCCGTGAAGAGCCTTCAGAAATTTTTGGGCTTTGCTAATTTTTATCGCCGTTTCATTGCTAACTTCTCCAGTGTGGTTAAACCCTTGACCGATTTGACGAAGAAAGGAGCTGATGTAACGAATTGGTCCTCTTTGGCTGTCTCTGCTTTTCAGGAGCTTAAACGCCGATTTACTTCTGCCCCGGTGTTGCGTCAGCCGGATGTTTCTCTTCCGTTTCAGGTTGAGGTTGACGCTTCTGAGATTGGGGCAGGGGCCGTTTTGTCTCAGAGGAATTCTGTTGGTTCCTTGATGAAACCGTGTGCCTTCTTTTCCCGTAAGTTTTCGCCTACTGAACGCAATTATGATGTCGGCAATCGGGAGTTGTTGGCTATGAAGTGGGCGTTTGAGGAATGGCGACATTGGCTTGAGGGAGCCAAGCACCGTATTGTGGTCTTGACCGATCATAAAAATCTGATTTACCTCGAGTCTGCCAAATGGCTGAATCCTAGACAGGCTCGATGGTCCTTGTTTTTCTCCCGTTTTGATTTCGTGGTCTCGTATCTTCCAGGTTCTAAGAATGTTAAGGCTGATGCCCTCTCTAGGAGTTTTTTGCCTGATTCTCCTGAGGTACTGGAACCGGTCGGCATTCTGAAGGAAGGGTTGGTCCTTTCGGCCATTTCCCCTGATTTGCGATGGGTTCTGCAGGAATTTCAGGCTGACAAACCTGACCGCTTTCCAGTGGGCAAACTGTTTGTTCCTGACAGATGGACTAGTAGAGTGATTTCTGAGGTTCATTGTTCTGTGTTGGCAGGCCATCCTGGTATTTTTGGTACCAGAGATTTGGTTGGTAGGTCCTTTTGGTGGCCTTCTTTGTCGTGTGATGTGCGTTCTTTTGTGCAGTCCTGTGGGACTTGTGCGCGGGCCAAGCCTTGTTGTTCCCGTGTTAGCGGGTTGTTTTTGCCTTTGCCGGTCCCTGAGAGGCCTTGGACGCATATTTCTATGGATTTTATTTCAGATCTTCCGGTTTCCCAGAGGATGTCGGTTATCTGGGTGGTTTGTGACCGGTTCTCTAAGATGGTTCATTTGGTGCCATTGCCTAAATTGCCTTCCTCTTCTGATTTGGTTCCATTGTTTTTTCAGCATGTGGTTCGTTTGCATGGTATTCTGGAGAATATTGTGTCCGACAGAGGTTCCCAGTTTGTTTCTAGGTTTTGGCGGGCCTTTTGTGCTAGGCTGGGCATTGATTTGTATTTTTCTTCCGCATTTCATCCGCAGACAAATGGCCAGACCGAGCGAACTAATCAGACTTTGGAAACTTATTTGAGATGCTTTGTGTCTGCTGATCAGGATGATTGGGTGGCTTTCTTGCCATTGGCCGAGTTCGCCCTTAATAATCGGGCTAGTTCGGCTACCTTGGTTTCGCCCTTCTTTTGTAATTTTGGTTTTCATCCTCGTTTTTCTTCGAGGCAGGTTGAGCCTTCTGATTGTCCTGGGGTGGATTCTGTGGTTGACAGGTTGCAGCAGATTTGGGCTCATGTGGTGGACAATTTGGTGTTGTCTCAGGAGGAGGCTCAGCGTTTTGCTAACCGTCGTCGGTGTGTTGGTTCCCGGCTTCGGGTTGGGGATTTGGTCTGGTTGTGTTCCCGTCATGTTCCTATGAAGGTTTCTTCCCCTAAGTTTAAGCCTCGGTTTATTGGTCCTTATAGGATTTCTGAGATTATCAATCCGGTGTCTTTTCGTTTGGCCCTTCCGGCTTCTTTTGCCATCCATAATGTTTTCCATAGATCTTTATTGCAGAAATATGTGGTGCCCGTTGTTCCCTCTGTTGATCCTCCTGCTCCTGTGTTGGTTGATGGGGAGTTGGAGTATGTGGTTGAGAAGATTTTGGATTCTCGCCTTTCGAGGCGGAGGCTTCAGTACCTTGTCAAATGGAAGGGTTATGGCCAGGAGGATAATTCTTGGGTTTTTGCCTCTGATGTCCATGCTGCTGTTTTGGTCCGTGTCTTTCATCTGGCTCGTCCTGATCGGCCTGGGGGCTCTGGTGAGGGTTCGGTGACCCCTCCTCAAGGGGGGGGGTACTGTTGTGAATTCTGCTCTTGGGCTCCCTACGGTGGTTGTTAGTGGTAGTGCAGTTGTCTTGGGGTTGTAATCTACTAGGTATTTAGGTGTGCAGGATCCATTACTCCTGGCCAGTTGTCCATTGTTCTTGGAGGGATTGCATCTCTCTCTGGTTCCTCATGCTCTGCTGCCAATTCAGCTAAGATAAGTGTCTGTTTTTTTGTCTTTGTGCACACATGCAGTGTGCTTTGCAATTCAGTGCAATTCATTGTGTTTTTGTCCAGCTTAGACTTGTTTGGATTTTTCAGTCATGCTGGATTCTCAGGAGTTGCAGATATACTTGCTATGTCTTTAGTTAGATGGGGAAAAACCAACCACCTAAAGCCAGGAAACCAATCCCAGAAAAAGGAAAACAAAGCAGGGAATATGTATAATTATATATAAATCTTTATTGATGGTGATACAAATAATTTAAAAAGTGCACATGTTGGATAAAATAATTGAAGTAAAATTCCCAAACAAATATATATAATAGCCAATAGGCCTACGGTGTACCATAAGTAATAAAACAATTGTATAGTAATATCATATATATGTCTCCCAAATTATACGTATAAATCGTGAAAATTGAATAAAATTTAAAATGATATATATTAACCCATAATAGGGTAAGAAGGAGAAAGTGCCAATAGTGAAAAAAGTGCAATCGTGCAATATAAATCACTCGCAAATCTATCAAGTGCACTACACAAAAAAAGCAATAAAGTGGCCAGTATGAAATGTGGAGGACATATACCTTATGGAGTCACCGTATCCAACAAAGCGCACCCCGACGCGCGTTTCGGATACACGATCCTTCGTCAGGACGACCCCCTGACGAAGGATCGTGTATCCGAAACGCGCGTCGGGGTGCGCTTTGTTGGATACGGTGACTCCATAAGGTATATGTCCTCCACATTTCATACTGGCCACTTTATTGCTTTTTTTGTGTAGTGCACTTGATAGATTTGCGAGTGATTTATATTGCACGATTGCACTTTTTTCACTATTGGCACTTTCTCCTTCTTACCCTATTATGGGTTAATATATATCATTTTAAATTTTATTCAATTTTCACGATTTATACGTATAATTTGGGAGACATATATATGATATTACTATACAATTGTTTTATTACTTATGGTACACCGTAGGCCTATTGGCTATTATATATATTTGTTTGGGAATTTTACTTCAATTATTTTATCCAACATGTGCACTTTTTAAATTATTTGTATCACCATCAATAAAGATTTATATATAATTATACATATTCCCTGCTTTGTTTTCCTTTTTCTGGGATTGGTTTCCTGGCTTTAGGTGGTTGGTTTTTCCTCATGGCATGAGTGGTTTCCACTCACTTTTTTTGTTATCACTGGGGTCATTATAAATTATTAATAATTAAGTCTAAATTATTATTTTTCTTTTACCCCCGTTGTGGTTGCAATTGTCTTTAGTTAGATGTAGAATATTTGTATTTTCTGCTGTGGATATTTTTAGGATTTTAATACTGACCACTTAGAATTCTGTCCTATCCTTTTCTATTTAGCTAGAAGTGCCTCTTTTGCTAAATTCTGTTTTTCTGCCTGTGTGTGTCTTTCCTCTTATACTCACAGTCAATATTTGTGGGGGGCTGCTGTTATGGATCTGGTGGTTAGGTGCACCTGAAATGACCTGATGGTTAAACTAGATGACAGGACAAGCTCTGGGAAGTGGGAACTCTGCTGACCGCAAACCCTAATCCTATAACACACAACTAGAAATAGCTGTGGAGCGTACCTAACTCTCCCTAGATGCCTCTTCACAGCCTAAGAGCTAACTACCCCTAAAGATAGGAAGTAAAGCCTTACCTTGCCTCAGAGAAATTCCCCCAAAGGTAAAAGCAGCCCCCCACATATATTAACTGTGAGTTAAGAGGAAAGTCACAAACACAGGGATGAAACAGGTTTCGGCAAAGGAGGCCAGACTTACTAAAAAGACTGAGGTTAGGAAAGGGATCTATGCGGTCAGCACAAAAAACTACAAAAAGCCACGCAGAGTGTGCAAAAAGACCCCCGCACCGACTCACGGTGCGGAGGTGCCACTCTGCACCCCAGAGCTTCCAGCTAGCAAGGCAATATCATATAAGCAAGCTGGACTGGAAATTAGCAAGTACTAAGAAATATATTCAGTACAAAATGAACAACAAATGAACTAGTAGGAACTTAGCTTCTGCTGGAGTAGACAGGTCATCAGAAGGATCCCAGAGAGATCTGAACCAGTACTGATACATTGACAGCTGGCATGGAGTAACGATCTGAGTGGAGTTAAATAGAGAAGCCAGCCTAGCCGCAAACGAGAGCAGCTGAGGGAGCAACCTCAGAAGCAGCAGTTCCACTCACAGCCACCAGAGGGAGTCTAAGGACAAAACTCGCCGAAGTACCATTCATGACCACAGGAGGGAGTTCGAGAACGGAATTCACAACAGGCTGCCTATCCGTTGGGGTTCTGCTCTGAGGCAAGATAGAATTCCCATTTCCACCTATAGGGGTATTTAGTCCTCCGGCTGTGTCGAGGTGTCTAGGATGTGTTAGGTACACCCCACGGCTACTTCTAGTTGTGGTGTTAGTTTAGGGTTTGCGGTCAGTACAGGTACCACCTACTCCTGAGAAAGTCTCTCATGCGGCTCCAAGGTCACCGGATCATAACACCCCCCATGCCATCGTTGTATGCATGGCTCACTTCCCCCCTGTCCTAGTCACCCTCCTCACGCCGTCGCTGCATCTCCGTTGTCCCAGCGCGGCGGCTCTTCCTGTGTTGAGCGGTCACGTGGTACTGCTCACTAAGGTAATGAATATGCATTCCACACCTATGGGAGTGGAGATGCGTGCATATTCATTACCTTAATGAGCGGTTCCACGTGACCGCTCAGCACAGGAAGAGCTGCCGGTGCGTGGACGGAGATACAGGGAAGGACATGCAGCGACGGCACCAGGAGGGTGAGTATGATGTCTTCTGTTAGCCGGCTCCTGCCGCTGCTCCCCCTCCCCCGACGGCTTTCTGGAGAATGACTCGTATATAAGCCGAGGGGGAGGCGTTTTCAGCACAAAAAAATGTGCTGAAAATCTCGGTTTGTACACGAGTATATACGGTACTTGCCAAATAACAAGTATTGTCCTCTTAATATTGCTAAGCAAAGTCCACTAGAGCGAGACCAATATTACATATACTACTGCATACAAGAAACAAATACCACCACATCATGACCATATTCTGCCACCTAATTGTGACCGAATAATACCACCACACTGATAAAAATCACTGTCCTAACACTAATAATACCCCCATATAATGAGGGTATAATAGAAGGTATCAGCCAAGTATAGGTAACTCCAGATACTCCCCAGTGATGTCTCCAATTGAAGTAATTCATTTTCTCTTTTCTTCTTCACCCAACAAAGACTGATATGATCTCTTCCTGCCAGGACTCATCTCTGGAAAATGTAACACACAGATATTGATGACATAATTTCTAGATTACCCTTTCCACTTTTCCCCAATTCCACAGTAACAGTATTTCCATTTTTGTCCGGCAATAACAGTATCCCCAAAAATAAAATGCAATAGAGTAAGTGTAGTGACGTTCCCCTGTGTGTCCTCTATACTGTAGTATTGTTCACCTATTATGCTCACATGTATGTGTAACAACTGTGAGAAAGTGATGGGATGCATATATAAGGGTCATTACGTGTCCCCCAGGATGTGTATGCAAACATACTGAACCCACTGAAGAGTGTTGTAATTACAGAAACAGCTGTGGTTACAACAGAAAATAAAAGTAAGGATGGACTCGGTGAAGTTATTTGACCAAGTTAGATTTATGAAAATCAGACATGAGCTTTTATTTTTGGAGAGATCTGTAGGAAGGTAGTGGGATGGATCTCTCTCTCTATTCTGGGTCTTGGAAGTGGCAGAGCAGGAGTTTTTCTCTGCATTCCTGTCTGTGTGAGATTGAACACAGACCACAGCCAGAGATTATGGCAAAGTCATTACCGCACCCATGAGTTATATGGTGGTGCAGTTGCCCATGGCAATGGACTGATATAGATGTTCCAGCTGCAATCTGGATGATATAGTTTTAATTTATTTCGTAAGTTGGTAAATAAAGACATTTAAGTTGAAATTTCTTGGATCACTGCCTCATTAATAATAATAATAATAATAATAATAAAAATAATCTTTATTTATATAGCGCCAACATATTCCGCAGCGCTTTACAGTTTAACAGTTTCAAACACAACAGTCATGGGTAACAATGTTAACAATACAGTAATAAAGCAAAATAAGACAAAATAAGATGAAATAAGATGACCCTGCTCGTGAGAGCTTACAATCTACAATGAGGTGGGGAGATACAAAGCACAGGTGTGTATTTACAATGATGTATTTACAATGATGGTCCAGCCATCTTCAGGGAGTGGGGGGAAGGTGGAGATAGTGTGTTTGTGAATGGGCTACACACACACACAAACATAAAATGAGTTTGATTAGGGAACGTGATAGGCCGCTCTGAACAAATGAGTTTTGAGCGAGCGCCTAAAACTATGCAAGTTGTGGATGGTCCTAATATCTTGGGGTAGAGCATTCCAGAGGATTGGTGCAGCACGGGAGAAGTCTTGGAGTCGGGAGTGGGAGGTACGGATTAGTGCAGAGGTTAGTCGAAAGTCGTTTGCAGAGCACAGTGGTCGGCTAGGCCGATAGACAGAAATGAGGGAGGAGATGTAAGGGGGTGCCGCACTGTGGAAAGCTTTGTGGGTGAGAACAAGTACTTTGAATTGTATCCTGTAATGAATGGGCAGCCAGTGTAATTATTGTGTAATTATTTCACTGACGTGAAAATCGCTGCCTTACATAAGGTGGAGAATGCAGGCAGTATGAACTAAGGCATACCTCAAAGAAAACTGAATTTCTATGATTAAGCCTGCAACGCAAAAACTCAGCCCAGCAGACAAGATGGAGGAACTCCTACAGCAGGTGGTCCACTCCATGACGCAACAGAAGGAGTCTAGCACCATAGATTGTGGATCTGCAAGAGACACCCCAATGGCTTGTTACAAAGTCAGGCCAGCACTGAGGAAGATGAGTCCGGAGGATGACATGGAAGCCTTTGTCACAGTGGGCTGAAGGGGTGCCCCCATTCCTAATGGACGCGCCTAGAAGGCTTATTTTGACCTTAGCCGTGTGGATGTTCAGGACTATGGGAAACTCAAAAGGTGAGATCCTTGCCCGGATGGGGTTAATACCTATGTTCGGGTATATCGAGTGTACCAGTAGTCCTTTTGTGGAGACCTGACCCACCAAGTATTAGGAATATGACCTATTGCATTTATTAAAATGGATCCAGCCTGAGACCTTGAGCCTAACCCAGATGGTAGAGAGGGTAGTAGATGACTGGTTGGTGCAAATTCTACCTTTAGCCATACAGCAAGGGGACCTGGGCAGCCTAGATATGGGCGCCAGATAAGCGGACATTAAAACTACATCGTGGCCTCTTAGAGTAAGGGTACCGTCACACAGTGGCATTTTCATCGCTACGACGGCACGATTCGTGACGTTGCAGCGTCATATGATTATCGCTCCAGCGTCGTAGACTGCGGTCACACGTTGCAATACACGGCGCTGGAGCGATAATTTCATGACGTATTTGCGATGTAGAAGCCGTTGGTTACTGTGCGCACATTGTATACAACCTGTGTCACATGATGCAATCATGCCGCCACAGCGGGACACTAGACAACTAAAGAAAGTTTCAAACGATCTGCTACGACGTACGATTCTCAGCAGGGTTCCGGATCGCAGTAGCGTGTCAGACACAGCGATATCGTAACTATATCGCTAGAACGTCACGAATCGTGCCGTCGTAGCGATGAAAATGCCACTGTGTGATGGTACCCTAAGTTTTTGTCCTGAGGAAGAGGTCCTGCATGACCTTGAAGCGCGTTGACTATTAACCTGTTTGAAATAAAGCTTTGAAGAATAGCGTCCGGCATCCATCTTTATTAGCACCACAGATTTGGACACATACACCTGGTTTTACCATTATTCTCGGTCTTTGGACCCGTGTCCTGCAGCAGCTGATGCATGCATTTTACATGTTGCTTAGTTGCAACAAAACAAGGTGAGCGTACCTCTCCCCATCCACCCCATGTTTTTAACCAGTTAAGACGATTTTCTACCTCATGTGCATCCATATGAGTCTGTTGCCATGGGCGACTGCATCACCGTATAACTCTTGTGTGCATCAATAGCTTTAAAACAAGAAAAAATCGGCTAAAAAAGCCGTAGCCAGCTCACCAACCAGACCATCAGGCATGGAGCACGAGAGTTCGTCCTGACCCGGACGCCAAGCAGCAGCAAATCTTGAAAGACGTGGATACTTGAGCTCCAATAAAATGGTAAATTTCTTTATTAATCCAAAATAGTCATAACAGGAAAATCCTTACAGATAGGTGGACAATACAGGTGATTGTAAAAGATACGGCAACGCGTTTCGATCACTATAGATCTTACTCATGCCTCATCAATAGCTTTGCTTTAATCTCTAGCCCTGGTCTTTGTTCAGTCTCACACAGACAGGCATATACAGAATCTCCTGCATGCTGCTTGCAAACCAACACTGACAAACCCAACCCTTACCTGTGGGATTAAATGTTAATCGTGGCCATGGGCCATTTCCAAGACCCAGACTGGAGGGGGAGATCGGTCCCACTACCTTCCTACAGATGTCTTAAAAAATAAAAGCTCATGTCTGGTTTTCCTAAATCTCGCTTGGTCTAATAGCTTGACTCAGTCCACACTTACTTTCGTTTTGCGCTGTAACTACAGTTATGGCTGTGATTCCAGTGAGATAAGTATATTCCCGTACATTAATAATATCCTTCTATGAGGCCCCCATACATTAATAATCTCAACATAGATGGTCCCCCCATAGTAACAATGTCCTCCTATATGGCTTCCTTAGAGTTATGTCTTTTTATCTGGCCCAAATATAATAATGTTGTCTTATACTGTAGGTGGTCACCATGTAGTTTTAATGTCCCCGTATCTGGCCCCCATATAGAAATATTACACCAATGTGTCCCCTTACATTAATAATGTCCCCCTAAGTGAGTAATAATATCCTGCTATGTGGTCTCCATACTTTAATGATGTCCCTATATGTAGCCCCCATATATTAATAATGTCCTCCTAATTTGCTGTGGTCCCCATGCAGCAATAATGCCACACATGTGGCCCCTATATTGTAATAATTTCCCTTATGTGGCCCCATGTATTAATAATGTCCCTCTATGTTGTCCCCATACATTATTACAGACCCATATTTTGCCACATATAGAAATAATGCCCTCTGTGCTACCCCATACATTAATATCTCCCCATGTGAACCCCATAAATTAATATTACCCCCCAGAGGCATAGCTAGGGTTTCAACTTAGGGGGGGCCAAACATCTGAGTGGGCCCCTAACCAGCTAACCCTGATTACAGCTACGGTTGCGCACTCTAGTTGTGAATATAGGGGAACCTCAGAATATGACCCTACTGTTATTGAAAATAAATCTATATACAAAAACGAACATTGACTTTACCGCCACATTGTGACCATATGCAACTTTGATGGTCACAATACTCTGAGTGCCCCTATAACAATAATGCTTAAGTGCCCACTTAACATTTAATAATGTCCCCTAAGTTTTCCCATGTACTGCTCCATTATACACAGAATGGTGAGCTTAAAGCTTCCATATACACAGTATAAGGCCCCCACAGCTCCCCTATACACAGTATGATGATTCTATAGCTCCCCTATACACCGCATGATGTTCCCACTGCTCCCCTATTTACACAAAATGATGTTCCCACTGCTCCCCTATAGATAATATGAGCCCAATGCTCCCTATACACAGTATAATGCTGACAGAACTCCACTATAGAAAGTATAATGCCCCCCAGAGCTCCCCTATATACAGTGTAATGGGCCAACAGCTCCCATATGCACAATATGCCTTCAGTTTCCCATACACAGTATGATGGGCCTGCAGCTCCCATTAAACAGTATGATGTCCCTCACAGTTCCCCTGTACACAGTATGATGGGCCTAAAGCTTCCTTATACACAGTATGATGGGCCCACAGCTCCTTTATACACAGTATGATGGGCCCACAGCTCCCTTATACACAGTATGATGGGCCCACAGCTTCCTTATACACAGAATGATGGGCCCACAGCTCCTTTATACACAGTATGATGGGCCCACAGCTCCCTTATACACAGTATGATGGGCCGGCAGCTCCTGTCAAACAGTATGATGTCCCTCACAGTTCCCCTGTACACAGTATGATGGGCCCACAGCTTCCTTATACACAGTATGATGGGCCTGCAGCTCCCGTCAAACAGTATGATGTCCCTCACAGTTCCCCTGTACACAGTATGATGGGCCCACAGCTTCCTTATACACAGTATGATGGGCCCACAGCTCCTTTATACACAGTATGATGGGCCACAGCTTCCTTATACACAGTATGATGGGCCCGCAGATTCCCTTATACACAGTATCATGGGCTCGCAGCTCCCTTATACACAGTATCATGGGCCCGCAGCTCCCTTATCACAGTATGATGGGCTCGCAGCTCCCTTATCACAGTATGATGGACCCGCAGCTCCCATATACACAGTATGATCGGCCCGCAGCTCCCTTATACACAGTGTGATGGGCCCGCAGCTCCCGTATACACTGTCTGATGGGCCTGCAGCTCCCGTACAAACAGTATGATGGACTCACAACTTCCTTATACATAGTATGATTGGCCCGCAGCTCCCGTATACACAGTATGATGGGCCCGCAGCTCCCGTATACACAGTATGATGGGCCCGCAGCTCCCTTATACATAGTATGATTGTCCTGCAGCTCCCTTATACACAGTATGATGGGCCCGCAGCTCCCATATACACAGTATGATGGACCCGCTGCTCCCATATAAACAGTATGATGGGCCCACAGCTCCCTTATACATAGTATGATTGGCCTGCAGCTCCCGTATACACAGTATGATGGGCCCACAGCTCCCGTATACACAGTATGATGGACTCACAGCTTCCTTATACACAGTATGATGTGTGCACAGCTCACTTATACACAGTATGATGGACTCACAGCTTCCTTATACACAGTATGATGGGCCCGCAGCTCCCGTATACACAGTATGATTGGCCTGCAGCTCCCGTATACACAGTATGATGGACTCACAGCTTCCTTATACACAGTATGATGGACTCACAGCTCCCTTATACACAGTATGATGGACTCACAGCTCCCTTATACACAGTATGATGGACTCACAGCTTGCTGTAATGATTTGGATGCCCCGGTCATTTACTCATCCTCCGGCGTATTCACTATTTTGTTGCACTGCTGCAGTGCCGCTGCTCAAACTTGTGAGCGCAGCTTCTGACAGGCCAGAAGTTAGAAGCTATGTCACAAGCGCTCAATGTAAGACTATGAGGCTATGTGCACTTGTTGCGGATTTTCTGTGTTTTTTGTGCGGATTTCACCTGCGTTTTACTACCTGCAGAATCCTATACAGGAGCAGGTGTAAAACGCTGCGTAATCCGCAAATAGAATTGGCATGCTGCAGAAAATAAAATGCAGTGTTTCCGCGCAGTATTTTCCGCACCATGGGCACAGCGGATTTGGTTTTCCATAGGTTTACATGGCCAATCTGCAACGTGTGCACATAGCCTGAGAGTGAGAAAGAGGCCAGAACAAGGCTCCCACAGACTCACACTGATTAGTGACCTCTGCGCTGCTCCATGAAACACTGGAGCCTCGGACAGGCCACAAACTGCAGGAGACGGAGCCGAGCGGAGACTAAAACAGATTTAAATGCCAGAAGGTGAGTATCAGACAGGGGGCAGGGGACGTGGATTTCCAGCACCGCTCCAGCAATGAAATAAAAAAAAATGCTGGAGTGGTGCTGTAAATGTGACGCAGCTCTCGGTTACTGTATGCGGGCTCCTTATACTAATACTCATAAAAGACTCAGGTGGTACGTATCAAAAGCCCCCTACCCCCCCCATCTCCAGCCTCCCCAGACAGCAAATATTACATGATGTAGTACATATAATATCATAACTAAACATTATAATATTCAGCCTCCAGTGCCCTGTCCCCCCTCCCCCACTTCAGCCCTAATGCCCCATCATCTCACATCCACCCCTCAGTGCCCTGTCCCACCTCACCCACCTTCAGCCCCCACAACACCCCCATGGTCTCACATTCACCCCCCAGTGCCGTCTCCCCTCCCCCACTTCAGTATCCAATACCCCCATCAGCTCACATCCACTCCCTCAGTACCCTGTCCCACCTCACCCACCTTCAGCCCCCACAACATCCCCATGGTCTCACATTTACCCACCAGTGCCCTGTCTCCCCTCCCCCACTTCAGTATCCATACCCCCATCAGCTCACATCCACTCCCCCAGTGACCTGTCCCCCCTCACCCACTTTCAGCCCCAATACCCCCATCAGCTCACATCCACTCCCTCAGTGCCCTGTCCCACCTCACCCACCTTCAGCCCCCACAACAACCCCATGGTCTCACATTTACCCCCCAGTGCCCTGTCTCCCCTCCCCCACTTCAGTATCCATACCCCCATCAGCTCACATCCACTCCCCCAGTGACCTGTCCCCCCTCACCCACTTTCAGCCCCAATACCCCCATCAGCTCACATCCACTCCCTCAGTGCGCTGTCCCACCTCACCCACCTTCTCTCCTCACAACACCCAAATGGTCTCACATTCACCCCCAGTACCCTGTCCCCCCTCACTCACTTTCAGCCCCCACAATACCCCAACGGTCTCAGTGACATACCTGAATTTAATAAACCTAATAAGTTCCATACCCAGCACTTACTGATAAAGTTTGCACTGCAGGCAGGACCAGGAAGTGTCTAGGTGAAATGCAAGGTGGGCACTAGGACCCAGCGTGCCTGAGCCAATCCCAGCGTGCACAGAGTGAAGAAAACTGCAGCCAGGAAAAGCTTCATGATCAGGTCAGAGGGGCGAAACCATTCACTGCAGGAGGGAAACTGCAGCCGGCCGTAGCGTGCAGCTTGTCAGATGGGAGCAGACATTATACTGCTCTGCTCCTATGCTGTGTTTGTTCTGCCTCGTCACAGAAGTGGCCCTGGCTCCTGATGGGCCCCTTCATGTGACAGGGCCCGGGGCGATGGCCCCTACTGCCCCCCCAGTAGCTACGCTACTGTTACCCCCCTATGTGGCCCCCATATAGTAATAATTTTCCTCTATGTGTCCCCCATATAGTGATAAATTACTCCTCTGTGGCCCTTACGCATCAATACTGCCACCTATGTGGCTCCAATCTAGACATAATGTCCCGACAGTGTTTCTTATACTGCTATTTAAAAAAACAACCAAGTCTCTCACCGTCCCTGTTCCCATGCCGAGCAGCTCTATACTCCCTGACATGCTCTGCACCTGCACCAGTTCAGCCCAGCAGGGAATGCAGCCTCACTGACCAGCAGTAACCTCGATGATGTCACCACTGCCTACAGATGCTGCACTCACAGCAGCTCATTCATCAGTGGTTCTCAGCCTGGACAGTTGCATCTTGGCACCGTTCAGGTTGAAAACTATTTTTGGTCAGACATGGATTAGAGTGCGGGACAAAACGTTGGACAGGTGAGGGATATTGTTGTTTTTTTATTTTTGCTTTATTACAGGAAACAAGGGATTCAATGGAATGGGTGTTAGGTGAGTATAACTGTGTTTGTTATTTTTAAATAAAATGGAAAAGTGTGTTGTTTTTATTTCAAATAAAAGACTTTATACTTGCTGTGTGATTATTTATCATACAACTATCTCATACAACTGTCTTAAAAATGCCTCCGATTACTAATCCGTGGGCTTGATCTAACCAGACAATGCAAAGGTGACATCAACCCCACAGATATTACCCCACTTGCCACCACCATAAGGCAAGTGGGAAGAGCTGGGCAAAGCGCCACAATTGCCACATCTAATAGATGTTCATTTTTCCGGATGGCTGCAGGCTGCTTTTTTAGGCCGGGGGTGTCAATATCCTTGTCCCCTTACCAGCCTGAAAAAACCAACCCCAGCTGTCTGCTTTAGCTTGGCTGACTGTCAAAAATGGGGGGACCGCAAGCCATTTTTTAATTATTTATTTCAATAATTAATAAAACTAGAATGGGGACCTCTTTATTCTTGATAACAAGCCTTGCTGAAGGTGACAGCTGAGGGTTGCAGGCCGCCGCTGTCAGTTTTTCCTGGTTGATTATCAAAAATAGAGATGAACCCACACCGTTTTTTACTTTATTTATTTATTGTACAGGTGGCAGCTGATCAATACTCCCATCTGCTACTGCCTGCTCTCACTGTAATTAGCAGAAGCAGGTTTAGGCTGATGGTAGTAGTAGTCCTATCAGCCACTGCCTGCTCTCTCTGTTATCAGTTGAATATAACTCTCAACATTCTCCCCTGCTAGCGCTGATCATATCACGAGCACGGGAGAATGATGTGAGCGGTCTTCAGCACCCAGCGCCGGTGAACAGCGCTAACAGTACCGCTGCTTCCCAGGTGCAGGTACAAGTCACACTGATGACACACGGATGTCATTCGTGTGTCATCAGTGTGCTCGTGTGTGCGCTATCAAATTCCACAGCGCTTTACACAGAGTATCATCTCTGTCCCCAATTGAGCTCACAATCTAAATTTCCTACCAGTATGTCTTTGGCAGGAAACAGGAGAACCCGGAGGAAACCCATGTAAACACGGTGAGAACATACAAACTCCTTGCAGATGTTGTCCTTGGTGGGATTTGAACCCAGGACTCCAGTGCTGCAATGCTAACCACTGAGCCACCATGCTGCCCATTTTTGTTTCCTCTTGCAGGTTCTTATATAACTTGGGCATTTGGGGTTAAAAGTAGTGATGAGCAAATTTTGGAAATTCATGTGTAGCACTCTGAGGATTCCTAGGAAGAAGCCATAGCTTTTTGACAAGCAGTGGTCCAAAATTATCCTTATTTGGAGGGTACAAAGAAGTTTGGTGTTTTTAAATGTAAAAATTATAGCTCATTATCAAGCTGTTCAAAAATTTTCTTTTTTGGGGGGCACTAATAGATTTGCTGTGGAAAATTAAAACACAGGTTTGCAGTCTCTTTACCTCGTTTACTGTTGGTTTCAGCAGCCACAGTCCAGGGCACCAGAACACAGGGCAGGTAGAGTCCGGCCGGTTTGGAGGCAAGTCCAGAGTCCCCTTGTCTAGGTGGAAATCAATAGCTTTCCCTTGCACTGTAGTGGTGTAGTCCCTTACTGCTAAGCCTCTCGTAAGGTCCTCACAGATGTGGTGTTTCTCTCTCTGTCCCCCGTAGTCGGATAGGACACAACCCATATGGCTGATGGCTTGAGGTGGTTTATAGGCCTCTGAGGGGTGCCACTGTGCCTACTGGGTGTGGGTGCGGGTTTGTCCTGCCGGTCTCTGAAGTAAGGCATAGAGGTCCTCACTACCTCGGTGTTCCGGCTACCGGCGTTTTGCACCTCAGAAGGAGGCAGCCTGCTCGGGGCTGGTCCCCTTCTGGTATCCTCTCCTGTGCTTTGCTTTCTTGCATGCTCACTGCAACATATCCTGCTTTCTGAAATGTCTCCTTCCAGGAGCTGTAGCACTTCAGGCTACACGGCTCCTCTGCTTTCTTTCCCTCTGTCTCTCTGACAGGAACTGAACTCTTTCCCACCAGATCAGGATGTTCTTATAGGGGAGTTCACCTTAAACAGGCTTAGAGCTCCCCCTTATGGTCTGCAGTGTGAACATGTTGCATGCACTGTGTTACCTGACAAAGAGTTCTCCTTCGTTGCCTCCAAACGTAACATCACTCTCCCTGTGAGGAAAGCAACATTACTGTGACGACCAGGACCCTGGTGCACCACATAAGGTTTTTCACACTAGTAGAGGACAATCTGGTCCACGTGGGCGTGACAAAGCCACCTAAGGTACTGAATGCACTTTCTGACAATATACTGGAGTTTGGATAAGATGGTACACCCATAACAATCTGGGCCAGTTCTTGCCACTGGTCCAGTCTGCTAAAACAAAAGTTCATGAAGTTGAGGTTGGAGAACGGACCCAATCCAAGATTTGACTGAATCTGCCTGTTCAGGCAGTGCATCTCTGTTTGCTAAAGTGCATCAGGTTGGCGCACTAGCAGATAAAACATTTGGTCCATCATGTCATATATACTGTAATCGCTGCTGCCTTGACTATTTGTTGTAGCACTAGTGTTGGCACAAACAGAGAAGCATTGGCTCCGAAAGGAACAGAGAAGGCTCTACTGATCAGATGTCCAGCCATGAGGCATCTGCTCAGCAAAAGCTTTGCTGAGAAGGGAACAACGGTTATTCTGGTAATGCACCAATTTTGACTCTCTTTTGGAAGCTGGAAAATGATTTAAAAAATTATTTTTCTAATGAGGGTCTAAAAGCATGGCTATCCAATAGTCATCCCTTTGCTTGATGTTAACAATATAGCTGCTATCCCACAATCAAATTAAGATTACTGCATGCCTTGCTCATCAGCATGATCAAAGACCCTGTTGATTTACGTTCTGTACCCCGCTGAGATGGTTGATTGCCATGGCAAGTGTCATCATCATCAATTTCACACTGGCTGTTGGCCTCATTTCCTGGCTGTGCCCAGTATAACGTAAATGGAACCTGTCACCCCCAAAATCGAGGATGAGCTAAGCCCACCCGCATCAGTGGCTTATCTACAGCATTCCGGAATTCTGTAGATAAGACCCCGATGTATCCTAAAAGATGAGAAAAAGAGGTTATATTATACTCACCCAGGGGTGGTCCCGGTCCGGTCCGATGGGTATCGCGGTCCGGCCCGGCACCTCCTATCTTCATCAGATGACGTCCTCTTCTTGTCTTCATGCTGCGGCTCTGGCACAGGTATACTTTGTCTGCCCTGTTGAGGGCAGAGCAAAGTACTGCAGTGCGCAGGCGCCAGGCCTCTCTGACCTTTACCGGCGCTTGCGCACTGCAGTACTTTGCTCTGCCTTCAACAGGGCAGACAAAGTATGACGGAGCCAGAGCCGCAGCATGAAGACCAGAAGAGGACGTCATCCTATGAAGATGGGAGGCCCCGGACTGGACCGCAGCGGGACCGCCCCTGGGTGAGTATAATTTAACCTCTTTTTCTCATCTTTCAGGATAGATCCGTGGCTTATCTACAGCATTACAGAATGCTGTAGATAAGCCCCTGATGCCGGTGGGCTTAGCTCACCATCGATTTTGGGGGTGATAGGTTCCCTTTAATGTCTCCCTTCATATCTACCACCTACTGCTACTACTTATCCTCCCTCTCTCTCCTGCTGCATGTAATATTGACCTTGAGGACCTCCAACAGCCCCAGTGTGGCGATGAACACGTATAAATTGTTCCTTCATCCATTTGAAGCATCTTTGTGAGTGTTTTTTCCATTATAAATCATTCGCAGTTCTTTATACCAACAAATTTATTAGTATCTTCAAAGGCCTTCAGTACTACACATATCCAGACACACTCCTGGATGTGGCCACTATATTCTTCCATCTGGTATATTTCTTTAAGAAATTTTGCACAATTGAATTGAGGGTATGTGCTATGCAGGGAGCAGGAGATCCTATGGCCAAACATAAGGCAACAAGAATAGCATTGTCCCTTACAACAATGAGCAATTGCAGTGCCTGGGGAGCCATTCATGTGTGATATTTGCTGCTTTATACAGATGAGTAACTCATCCACTGTAAGTCTTTTGTCTCCCATTCTTACAAGCTATAAAACTGCTTCACAGCGCTTTACTTTACAGGAATGAAAACACTGAGGAAGGGGAGTGGATGTAATGGTTTGCTATGTTGCTGTTGGGCATGGGATCATGTCTATTGAGAAGGATGCAATGGATGTGTATGAGTTGGAGGATAACCACAGTTTAGCAGTAGTACCAGACCTATAACCTAATACTGGAGGCTTCACCACCTGTCTTGAGTGTTGTGATGTATCGCTGATGTTCTAAAGATTCACCCAATGGGCTGAGAACGACATGCACTGTTCATGGACAAAGTTGTTACTCCCTGTTTCTACAGTACAGGGTACTTTTAAGTCAGGTCAATAGAGCAGCCCCCGTGCTCCTGCACATGAGAGCACAGAGCAGGCACCCCTTTCTGCAAGAATTAATGGGTATCTTCCAGTGAGGCTAAGTGCATGCCTGGTTTCACGAAATGTAGCAGAGTCCACTTAGTGTCACGCCCATGACTACAACTTGACAAGGTAGGAATTAGGTTGGCTCACAAGCGGATGACTGGGAGCTCATGCCTCTTTCCCAGATACACAGTCAGGGATGGATATCTGGCTGTACGATGGAGAAGGAGGAAGATTTGAATTACAACAAGCTGTAGTTATGGATGACCATGATGCCACCAACAAGGTACTATTTTAGGATGTGATCTTTTTTTACCAGAAAGATGGACTAAGAGGACAGCTTGAGACATGCTTATATTACTGGCCAACTTGGCTTTTCCAATTGAACAAGTGATGTGCTGACAGAGAGGCGTTGTTCCAGATCTATTAGAGTCTGGCCATCCACTGCTTTTTTACGAGCCTGAACACTGCAAAAAAATTGTTGATCTGTAGCATAGAAAAAAACTTCCCACACCCAAGATGCCTGTATGTTAGACTCGCCACCACCACAATGACACCAAGAGATTTAAGGCACTGTTGAACCTCTGCTCCACTATCAGTACTTGTGGATCACCTGCTCTAAAACTAACTGCAGAAGAAGCAGATATTTTTGCTGAACGTCAGCTCCTTATGGCTGAAGGCAACACCCTCTTCCTCTGATGACATCACCTCCCCGTCATTCCCAATAAAGATCCTAGGTCTTTTCCTTCACATCATCATCATCATCATCATCCTTGACTTGGCTGACAGTTGCCTCAGTGTGGGAAATGTCCTGAGATCCTTACCCACAGCTTCTAGGGTTGTAGGCATTTTGGGGAAGCCTGTGTGACAACGTTTAAAGCCACATGAGCCTTCGACCTTCAGAGGCTGATGTATCTTCTGTAATATGCAACATGGTGGGGAAGCAAATTATAGGTACCTACCAGTTTCCTGAAATTCGACATGAATCCAATTCACATCAAATCGATTTGCTTATGTCAATATTGAACAACATCATCATATTACAGCATTAACAAGCTATCACTCTGCAAATATACAATAAACAGGTAATTAGATTAGATATAACACAATAAATATAGAAATGACATTTAAAAGATTTTTCTAATATGAATTTTTGCTTCTGATAAAAAAGAAAATTGTAGGGAAAAGGCCTTTGAATTTAACAGCACAATACTTATAATATAATGGTACTTTTGTACTTTGCTCAAGACCATCAGAGACAGGTTAAAATGTCCTTAGGAGATTTAGGCACTGGGCTGCAATGTACATATTATTTAATAATAAGACTTTGCTCCCAGTGTGTCAACTGTATTTATGCATATAGAGTTGTAATAGGAATATGCTGATAGCATTGGGTCTTCCACCAGCCAGGAAGGGGAAGGTTGCGTCAGGGCAGCCAAAAGCTGAGCCAGCTTTCCTCTTTAACTTTGCACTAATAGTTGTGCTCTAGCTGTCATGTCAGGTTGTATTAAACCCATACTACAATTTTCTTTTTTATTGTAATGCCAAAGAAATGTGAAGAATGGTATTGATTGATGTTCAGTATCACGCCACATGTCCATACGGAAAAACAAATATAACAGAATGGTTCTGAAATGGTTCTAGAACAAATGTAGCCAGGAATGTTGCCAAACTGTACTTTCTGCCAATTCTGCTATACGGATGTCAAATGTGTAGACCTCTATAAATTGCCTTGTCGGTCCATGAATAGAATACTTTTTTTTCAGATGTTGTTCATACCATGTGGGAATTCACAAAATGTTCTGAAACACTTTTTTGGAAGTACAAAGCCAATAGTTATGATGCACATCATTTTGGTCAATAATTTCTGACTTTACTCTATTTGTGACTTTATTCCTCTTCCACTATACTTCAATATTAAACAGAATGGGAGGGGGGGGGAGTTTATTACGAGGAAGCCAACAAATCTACTAATACCCAAGTTAGAAAGCAGCTCACATTGTAGTACATGTCTTGACTAGGGTGTTGTAAACTGTCTAAGGCATTAACAAATTGTTCCAGTTTCATCATTTACTGTGGCTTAGGGATGTTGTAAGTGACAGCCCAATCGTCCGGTCTGATGCTGGGGTGTGATTGGCTGTCAGCATTGTGATTGACAGCCCTGCTCCAGCCTGTGGGCATTCCTCCAGGTGCCTCCCATTCTTGATTAATTGCTAGCTATTTAGCTAGTGAGCTATGATCACACTATTGGAGCTTTGCGATGTGTGTTCTTTGCTCTGCGTCTGATTTCCTGATCTTGTTGTTGGGCCTTGGATTTGACGTGATTTTTCGTGTGTATTATCCCTTTTGCTCTTGATGCTGTCTGATCTCAGGCATCTGACTATACGTTTCTCTTAACCCCTTATCGTGATGTTCCCTACTGGTATTTTACCCCAGTCTGTTACTTGATGACACATTTATATGGTCCCTCTGTACTACGAACCTTCCTTCTATCGGACTTAACCTCTGACTATACGTTTCTCTTAACCACTTATCTTGATGTTCCCTACTGGTATTTGATCCCAGTCTGTTACTTGACGACACATTTGTATGGTCCCTCTGTACTATGAACCTTCCTTCTATCGGACTTGGCCTCTGACTATACGTTTCTCTTAACCCCTTATCGTGATGTTCCCTACTGGTATTTTACCCCAGTCTTTTACTTGACTGTTGTGAATTCTGCTCTTGGGTTCCCTCCGGTGGTTGTTGGTGGTAATGCAGTTGTCCCTGGGTTGCAATCCTGGGCAGGTGTCCCTGCTGATTGCAGTGCTGACTGGGGTATTTAAGGTTGCAGGATACATTAGTCCTTGCCAGTTGTCCATTGTTCTTGGAAGGTTTGGATCTCAGCCTGGTTCCTCCTGCCCTGCTGCCAATTCAGCAAAGATAAGTGTCTGGTTTTTGTTTCTGCAGCACACCTGCCGTGTGCTTTACAGATCAGTGCTATTCATTGTTTTTTCTTGTCCAGCTTAGTCTGTGCCAGGATTTTTCCAGTCAAGTTGGATTCTCAGGAGATGCAGATATACGTTCCATGTCTTTAGTTAGATGGTGGAATTTTTGTATTATCTGCTGTGGATATTTTCAGGGTTTTATTACTGACCGCTTAGCATTCTGTCCTATCCTTTCCTGTTTAGCTAGAGTGGCCTCTTTTGCTAAATCCTGTTTTCTGCCTGCGTGTGCCTTTCCTCTAATACTCACAGTCAATATTTGTGGGGGGCTGTCTATCCTTTGGGGTTCTGCTCTGAGGCAAGATAGGATTCCCATTTCCATCTATAGGGGTATTTAGTCCTCCGGCTGTGTCTAGGATTGTTAGGTACATCCCACGGCTACTTCTAGTTGCGGTGTCAGTTTAGGGTTTGCGGTCAGTATAGGTTCCACCTACTCCTGAGAGTCTCATGCGGCTCCAAGGTCACCGGATCATAACAGTACAACTGGCCAACAATGAGTTAAATGCATCTCAGAAGAAGGGAAGAAAGGTGTTGAGCCATTTTTTTTTCTGTAGCCTGCTTTGTCTTTTCTTCCCTCTTTTTCTCTGGGTGGCTGAGGAGTCTGGTGCTAGCATGGATATTCAGGGATTAGCTTCTCGTGTAGACCAGCTTGCTGCTAGGGTACAGGGTATTTCTGATTATATTGTTCAGACTCCGGTTTTAGAGCCTAAGATTCCTATTCCTGATTTATTTTTTGGTGACAGGTCCAAATTTCTGAGTTTTAAAAATAACTGTAAACTGTTTTTTGCTCTGAGATCTCGATCCTCTGGTGATTCCATTCAGCAGGTTAAAATTGTCATCTCCCTGCTGCGTGACGATCCTCAGGATTGGGCATTTTCCCTGGAATCTGGGAATCCGGCCTTGCTTAATGTAGACGCCTTCTTTCAGGCTTTAGGATTATTATATGATGAACCAAACTCTCTGGATCAAGCAGAGAAGACCTTGTTGGCCCTGTCTCAGGGTCAAGAAGCGGCAGAATTGTATTGTCAGAAATTTAGAAAATGGTCTGTGTTGACTAAATGGAATGATGATGCTTTGGCTGCAATTTTCAGAAAGGGTCTTTCTGAATCCGCTAAAGATGTTATGGTGGGGTTTCCCACGCCTTCCGGTCTGAGTGATTCTATGTCTCTGGCCATTCAGATTGATCGGCGTTTGCGAGAGCGCAGAACTGTGTGCGCTGTGGCGTTGTCCTCAGAGCAGATGCCTGAGCCAATGCAATGTGATAGGATTCTGTCTAGAACGGAACAACGGGGATTCAGATGTCAGAATAGGTTGTGTTTTTATTGTGGCGATGCTTCTCATGTCATTTCAGTCTGCCCTAAGCGTACAAAGAGGATCGCTAGTTCATTTACCATCAGTAATGTACAACCTAAATTTCTGTTATCTGTGTCCTTGATCTGCTCATTGTCTTCATTTTCTGTCATGGCGTTTGTGGATTCAGGCGCCGCCTTGAACTTAATGGACTTTGAGTTTGCCAGGCGTTGTGGTTTTCCCTTGCAGCCTTTGCAGAATCCTATTCCTTTAAGGGGGATTGATGCTACACCTTTGGCTAAAAATAAGCCTCAGTTTTGGACACAGGTGACCATGCACATGGCGCCAGCCCATCAGGAAGATTGTCGATTCCTGGTGTTGCATAATTTGCATGATGTTATCGTGCTGGGTTTTCCGTGGTTGCAGGTACATAATCCTGTGTTGGATTGGAAGTCTATGTCTGTGACTAGTTGGGGTTGTCAGGGGGTTCACAATGACATTCCTTTGATGTCAATCTCCTCTTCTTCCTCTTCTGAAATTCTAGAGTTTTTGTCTGATTTTCAGGATGTATTCGATGAGCCCAAGTCCAGTTCCCTTCCACCACATAGGGACTGTGATTGTGCTATTGACTTGATTCCAGGCTGTAAGTTTCCTAAGGGCCGACTTTTCAACCTGTCTGTGCCTGAACATACCGCTATGCGGAGTTATGTTAAGGAGTCTTTGGGGAAAGGGCATATTCGGCCATCTTCTTCACCATTGGGAGCGGGATTTTTTTTGTTGCTAAGAAGGATGGTTCCTTGAGACCCTGTATTGATTATCGCCTCTTGAATAAGATCACGGTCAAGTTTCAATACCCTTTGCCTCTGCTTTCCGATTTGTTTGCTAGGATTAGGGGGGCTAGTTGGTTTACTAAAATTGACCTTCGGGGGGCATATAATCTTGTTCGTATTAAGCAGGGTGGTGAATGGAAAACTGCGTTTAATACGCCCGAAGGCCATTTTGAATACCTTGTGATGCCATTCGGGCTCTCTAATGCTCCATCTGTTTTTCAGTCCTTCATGCATGATATCTTCCGGACTTATCTTGATAAATTCTTGATTATATATTTGGATGACATTTTGATCTTTTCTGATGATTGGGAGTCTCATGTGAAGCAGGTCAGGATGGTATTTCAGATCCTTTGTGATAATGCTTTGTTTGTGAAGGGGTCTAAGTGTCTCTTTGGAGTGCAGAAGGTTTCTTTTTTGGGCTTCATTTTTTCTCCCTCATCTATCGAGATGGATCCGGTTAAGGTTCAGGCCATTCATGATTGGATTCAACCCACATCCGTGAAGAGCCTTCAGAAATTTTTGGGCTTTGCTAATTTTTATCGCCGGTTCAATGCTAACTTCTCCAGCGTGGTTAAACCTTTGACCGATTTGACGAAGAAAGGCGCTGATGTGGCGAATTGGTCCTCTGCAGCTGTCTCTGCCTTTCAGGAGCTTAAACGCCGATTTACTTCTGCCCCGGTGTTGCGTCAACCGGATGTTTCTCTTCCGTTTCAGGTTGAGGTTGACGCTTCTGAGATTGGCGCAGGGGCTGTTTTGTCCCAGAGGGATCCTGTTGGTTCCTTGATGAAACCATGTGCCTTCTTTTCCTGTAAGTTTTCGCCTGCCGAACGCAATTAAGATGTCGGCAATCGGGAATTGTTGGCTATGAAGTGGGCGTTTGAGGAGTGGCGACATTGGCTTGAGGGAGCTAAGCACCGTATTGTGGTCTTGACCGATCATAAGAATCTGATTTACCTCGAGTCTGCCAGACGGCTGAATCCTAGACAGGCTCGATGGTCCTTGTTTTTTTCACGTTTTGATTTCGTGGTCTCGTATCTTCCGGGTTCTAAGAATATTAAGGCTGATGCCCTCTCTAGGAGTTTTTTGCCTGATTCTCCTGAGGTCCTTGAACCGGTCGGCATTCTGAAAGAAGGGGTGGTCCTCTCTGCCATTTCCCCTGACTTACGACGGGTTCTTCAGGAATTTCAGGCTGACAGACCTGACTGCTGTCCGGTGGGGAAACTGTTTGTTCCTGACAGATGGACTAGTAGAGTGATTTCTGAGGTTCATTGTTCTGTGTTGGCTAGCCATCCTGGTATTTTTGGTACCAGAGATTTGGTTGGTAGGTCATTTTGGTGGCCTTCTTTGTCACGTGATGTGCGTTCTTTTGTGCAGTCCTGTGGGACGTGTGCGCGGGCCAAGCCTTGTTGTTCCCGTGCTAGTGGGTTGCTTTTGCCATTGCCGGTCCCTGAGAGGCCCTGGACGCATATTTCTATGGATTTTATTTCTGATCGTCCGGTTTCCCAGAGGATGCCGGTTATTTGGGTGGTTTGTGACCGGTTCTCTAAGATGGTTCATTTGGTGCCTTTGCCTAAATTGCCTTCCTCTTCCGTTGTTTTTTCAGCATGTAGTTCGTTTGCATGGTATTCCGGAGAATATTGTGTCCGACAAAGGTTCCCTGTTTGTTTCTAGGTTTTGGCGGGCCTTTTGTGCTAGGCTGGGCATTGATTTGTCTTTTTCTTCCGCATTTCATCCTCAGACAAATGGCCAAACCGAGCGAACTAATCAGACCCTGGAGACTTATTTGAGATGCTTTGTGTCTGCTGATCAGGATGATTGGGTGGCTTTCTTGCCATTGGCCGAGTTTGCCCTTAATAATCGGGCTAGTTCGGCTACTTTGGTTTCGCCCTTCTTTTGTAATTTTGGTTTTCATCCTCGTTTTTCTTCAGGGCAGGTTGAGCCATCTGACTGTCCCGGTGTGGATTCTGTGGTTGACAGGTTGCAGCAGATTTGGGCTCATGTGGTGGACAATTTGGTGTTGTCTCAGGAGGAGGCTCAACGTTTTGCTGACCGTCGTCGGTGTGTTGGTTCCCGGCTTCGGGTTGGGGATCTGGTTTGGTTGTCTTCCCGTCATGTTCCTATGAAGGTTTCTTCCCCTAAGTTTAAGCCTCGGTTTATTGGTCCTTATAGGATTTCTGAGATTATTAATCCGGTGTCTTTTCGATTGGCGCTTCCGGCCTCTTTTGCTATCCATAATGTCTTCCATAGATCTTTATTGCGGAAATATGTGGTGCCCGTGGTTCCCTCTGTTGATCCTCCGGCCCCGGTGTTGGTTGATGGGGAGTTGGAGTATGTGGTTGAGAAGATTTTGGATTCTCGCTTTTCGAGGCGGAGGCTTCAGTACCTTGTCAAATGGAAGGGTTATGGCCAGGAGGATAATTCTTGGGTTTTTGCCTCTGATGTCCATGCTGCTGATTTGGTTCATGCCTTTCATCTGGCTCGTCCTGATCGGCCTGGGGGCTCTGGTTCGGTGACCCCTCCTCAAGGGGGGGGGTACTGTTGTGAATTCTGCTCTTGGGTTCCCTCCGGTGGTTGTTGGTGGTAATGCAGTTGTCCCTGGGTTGCAATGCTGGGCAGGTGTCCCTGCTGATTGCAGTGCTGACTGGGGTATTTAAGGTTGCAGGATTCATTAGTCATTGCCAGTTGTCCATTGTTCTTGGAAGGTTTGGATCTCAGTCTGGTTCCTCCTGCCCTGCTGCCAATTCAGCAAAGATAAGTGTCTGGTTTTTGTTTCTGCAGCACACATGCCGTGTGCTTTACAGATCAGTGCTATTCATTGTTTTTTCTTGTCCAGCTTAGTCTGTGCCAGGATTTTTCCAGTCAAGTTGGATTCTCAGGAGATGCAGATATACGTTCCATGTCTTTAGTTAGATGGTGGAATTTTTGTATTATCTGCTATGGATATTTTCAGGGTTTTATTACTGACCGCTTAGCATTCTGTCCTATCCTTTCCTGTTTAGCTAGAGTGGCCTCTTTTGCTAAACCCTGTTTTCTGCCTGCGTGTGTCTTTCCTCTAATACTCACAGTCAATATTTGTGGGGGGCTGTCTATCCTTTGGGGTTCTGCTCTGAGGCAAGATAGGATTCCCATTTCCATCTATAGGGGTATTTAGTCCTCCGGCTGTGTCGAGGTGTCTAGGATTGTTAGGTACATCCCACGGCTACTTCTAGTTGCGGTGTCAGTTTAGGGTTTGCGGTCAGTATAGGTTCCACCTACTCCTGAGAAAGTCTCATACGGCTCCAAGGTCACCGGATCATAACACTTGACCACACATTTGTATTGTCCCTCTGTACTACGAGCCTTCCTTCTATCTGACCACGGACCTCCTGACTTCTCTGTCTCATGGCTAGTCCTATTCAGTGTCATACAAATAAGACACAATGCTGAATGAAGTGGAACTATATGGCCACAGCAGCGTTATTACACCATAGATTGAAACAACCATAATACACTTTCTTCTTTGAGGAGATCCTAGATAGCCTAACACTGGACAGCACCAGAATCCTGGCCTTCTTCTTCCAAACTCTTGCCATGTCTGGGCCGCCACTCTAGCTACGCCTGTTGCAGCCCTATCTATTCCTGCTCATAGCAGGCATACCTTCATTTTATCTTGTAAGGACAGCCAAAGATGCACCAAATTTATTAAGACGTAGCACCTTTATCTGTGTCGACTCATGGATTAAGACTGTTGTATGAAATGCCAATGCCATTGAATCAGTCATTATGTTTTGTTCAGTTAGCATTTTCTGTGCTTTTTAATTTTCAGATAGATTTTTTTTTTTAGCTTTAATAGCTCAGCTTTTAGCTTTAATAGCAAAAACCTCCTGACATATTCCCTTTAACCCTATAGCTATTCTTAGGATTTGAAAGTCTGTATAAAAAAATACAGACTTTCAAATCCTAAGAATAGCTATAGGGTTAAAGGGAATGTCAGGAGGTTTTTGCTATTTAATCTGCGAGCAGTGTGATGTAGGGGCAGAGAGCCTGATGCCAGGGATGTGTCGCTTGCTCAGTAGCTTTGCTTTAGTTTCAATACAATCAGTGTTTTATCAGTAGAATATTATCAATACAGGACTAAGTGTCACGTGTCAGACAGTCCTGCTAATCTATGTAACCGCGCCCCACCACTGATTGGCGCTTCAATGTGCAGTTTACACAAGAATCTGCCAATCAGGTGTGGGGGCGGGGTTATACAGAGCTCAGCACTGATAGCACTGGTACATCTACACAGATAACAAAATTACACATTACACCAAGCAGTCCAGTAAGTAACACATTGCTGAAATCAGGCTTTCCGTCCCTAAATCATTCAGCTCTCAGATTTCATAGCAAAAACCTGCTGATAGATTCCTTATAAGTGACAAACTCCTTTTTTGCAGCCACCACTAGGGGGTACTTAGGAGCCCACTGAATACTGCTTTACTATTACATGAAATGTACAATCAGTACGCAGTAACTGCTACTCTTCCTCCAGTGGTGGCCGCAGGCAGCCATAGATTTAGCATTTAACTTCATATACTGCAATTTTGTGGATTTGGAGCTCTGTACCAGAGGTCAGAATACAATTAATGTGAAGATATATTGAGAAATTAATTAGTACATAATTTTAGACATACGGTATTTATGCAAATTAGCTGGCTTATAGAAGAAAGAAAACAGTTTCTTTGAAGTTCCTGTTATAGAATGTTCTCCTGCATCATATGCAAAGAGAACAAGTAGAATTCGAGGACCTGTCTAAACAAATAAATGTGTTCATTTTAAGGAATTGTAACTTTTCATCTAGTATAATTCTTGGAGGATGCTCACAATATCACATTGTTTTGGATGGAGCAGAGCTCTATGGCACTGAACATTAATTACATTGGTGATCATGGCAACCTTGTCTGTCACACATCAGGAGGGACACTTGGGAAATTTCCTAGTCAATGTTACGGAGGGTAGGACAAAGCTCCCGAGACAAGACCCTTATTATACAGGAGGATTTCAAGCGCTTGATTAAATAAACTTTTAAAACTTATCTAGTGGAAGAAGAAAAAAAATGAAAATGTCTGTTCTCATTATGATATTTTGGGGACTGAATTCATACACAATTTGGATGTGTTAATCTAGACTTTTCAATTAAGGACTTATCCTTAAAAAAACACCTAAACAAAAACTTCTTGTTTAATCAGACACAGCGCCATACACAAAATTGTGTCTGTGTTTGGTACTACAGATCACATGAGTTCAATGTGGGTAACTAATATTCTACTAATCCTTCACAAAGGAAAATAGATAGTAATCAAAATATTGTCAAATCTTAATATTTGCAGCAATTGATTTTTGAAAAATCGCAGCAAAAATGTTAGGAAGGAAACGTGAGTATAATCTTCCTAACTCCTGGTTTACAAGTTCATTAAAGGGGTGTTTTCACATTTGAAAGTTATCACCTAATCATGGGATAGGAAAATAACTTTCCAATCGCTGGAGGTCATGGCCTTCTGTGATCCTGACCGTCAGGGCTTTGAAGAGTGGAAGTTGAACATGTGCACTAGCACTCTATTCATTCTTAATGGGAGCGCCAGAGATTGTCTAGTGCGTCAATACACATGATCGACCTTCACTCCATTCAGCCTGAGAGCTCCTCCTGATCTCAGGATCACCGGGGACCTCAGAAGTCAGACCCCCAAATATCCCTTATCCACTATTTCAAATTTGAGAGCACCCCTTTAACATCCACCATTGCTGTTATTCTCCTAAGTAAATTTGGGCATGATGAAGGAAATTCAGCATCTAAACTTCATCACAAGTTTGGTTACCCAGGAGGGAGGGATGCACAGGTTCTTCTAGAATATCATCAAAAAGTGAATTTATTTCAGTTCTTCAATACAAAAAGTTAAATTCATATATTATATAGAGTCATTACAAACAGAGTGATCTATTTCAAGCGTTTATTTCTGTTAATGTTGATGATTATGGCTTATAGCCAATGAAAACCCCAAAGTCATTATCTCAGTAAATTTGAATACTTTATAACACCAGCTTGAAAAATGATTTTAAAATCTGAAATGTTGGCCTACTGAAATGTATGTTCAGTAAATGCACTCAATACTTGGTTGGAGCTCCTTGTGCATCAATTACTGCATAAATACGGTGTGGAATGGAGGCGATCAGCCTGTGGCACTGCTGAGGGGTTATGGAAGCCCAGGTTGCTTTGATAGCAGCCTTCAGCTCATCTGCATTGTTGGGTCTGGTGTCTCTCCTCTTCCTCTTGACAATTGAAACTTTACACTTGACCTCAAGGAGCTTGGATTGTGGCCTCTCCACTCTTTCTCCATGGTGGTGCAGTCACTGCTGACAACACAGTGAGCATGCTGTTATTATTCCCCAGCACTTTGATTGACAGCTGGCTCCACAGCATGTTTGTGCAGTGTGTGTACGCAGAGGAGGTTGTCATTAAAAGTACAGGGGGGTGATTAAAGCCATACTTCCAGAACTGCCCCTTTGACTAGAAGTGAGCGGCTACTGAGTAGAGATAAGTTAATTTTCTCTCTGTAGCTGCTGCTTTAAGTGAAAGGTTACATTCTCACGATGAACTTTTAATGAGATTTTCTGCACCATTTCTGTACCAATTAATTAAAAAAGGTTACTTGTATTTTTTTATTCTGCAACATCAAAAACTCATCAAATACTTATTTGGGGAACATAGACTAACCTGATTCGGGCATAATTTACCATCAAATTAACTCTATATTTGCAAGTAGATAGCATTTCTGGACTTGACAAATTCCTTTTAAGGTATGACGTTTGATAAAAATAAAGTGTGGCTAAAAGTAAAAAGCGAGAATCCCAAATATTTGGTGGAAATTCACAATTTTTTTATATATTTATAAAAAAAATATACTTTTTTTATACATTTGGGATATTTTGTATTACAGTAGATCGGTGAAGTGAAAACCGAATCTACGGACCTGATAAGTATTATTCCCTTTCTATTCATATGATGTGACTAAAATCACAGCTCGGTAAGCAGACACGTATCAATGGGCTGTAACATCATAAATGTATGTGTACATTGTGAATCTATGGTTAGATAATATTACTATAATATTACTATAACATGCAAATTTGTACATTCATTTAGATTAACATATTTATCGCTAATTAGAAAAAATTACACACAATTACGTTTTAATTACAATGTTATTATGAAAGTGAGATTTGATGATATATTGACAATATTTCCCATATATAATATTAACAGCAGGGATCCTGAATAAGACTTATTCTTTTATGTGCTCCTGTTTTATACTACATTTATTTGATTGGTTATAGCATCTAAAATCTATTTTTCATTGCTGTAGCATAATAAAAAATAGGAAATCTTTTTCTGGGATCTATGTGGGCTACAATAGAGAATCAGTTTGATTTAAAAAAACTGATACTTTTTGTTGAGTTTTTGGAGCAGAAGCTGGGTATGTTCACACACATTCTTTTTCTGAGGGTTTGGAGTAAAAGCCAAGAGATATTGAGGAGATATTGAGGAGTTTTGAGATTTGGAAGATGATTTGGAGAGTTTTTATTCAGTGTTCAGATAATTTTAAATACAAAGCTCCTCGAAAAACACTGTGTGCACATAGTCACTGAGCAGAATCTCCAAGTTTCTGAGAAGCTTTGCGTTTTTTGTGGAGGATTTGGATAGTTTTCACACTTCTTGAAAGCTCTGTGTGCTCATAGGCTAAGCAAACAAAACATACAACTATCCTTACTTTGTTTAAAGGGGTAATCCGGTCCAAAATGATAAGTCTGCAGACACTCCTGTGTGACTGCAGACTTATGAATCCACCCAGTGCGCATTCTGTGATGCTGGGATTCGTCAGTTTCTGAGCCGGGACTGGCAGGTATGTATGAGTTATGCATACTCCGGCCAGAACCCATAGTGGACCCATCCTTGCTCCATACACTCGTATAGAACGAGGCCATACCCAGACTAGTGACGCTGTGGACTAGCGGGCCCAGCCTTAATCAATATAAGTACATGAAGCATGGCTGTGTCCACAAGTCGGGCTCTTCCTCGTCTTTGCAGCCCCCAGTGGAAGTCCAAGCGAAACGAGCGTTGGGGTTGGTGGTGTGCTGTTCCGCGGTACGTACATGGGTAAGAATTAATAAGGAATGCTTCCACCTCTACTGAATGTTCCTACATTCTCATTCATCAGACACGTTAGTGATGGCATCGTTTTGTATTTATTCATGAATTTTACATGTGCAATGGCATCTAAACATTAGGATATTTTTGATCATTTGAGCACTAGCACGTTGTCTTTTAAAGGGAACCTGTCACCCCGTTTTTTGAAGATGAGCTAAAAATAGCGTTAAATAGGGGCAGAGCTGGGCGTTACATTAGTGTCTTTGTGTGCCTTTATTACCCACCTATGCTGCTGAAATACCTTTGTAAAGTCGCCGTTTTCTGCTGTCACTCACGCTGGTCTGGTCCTATGGGCGTGGTGACAGCACTGTTTCTCCCCCAGATCAGGCTCATCATTACGTTGGTGGAGTAGTGGTGTGCGCATGTCCAACAGAGAATATCCACTGCCCAGGAGATGAAAAAGAGCGCGATCTGCGCTATTCAGCCGTTTACCGGTGGGCGCGGCCATCTTTCTGTGGCCGCGCGTGCGCAGATGGAGCTCTCTGCTGCCCGGGGCTTCAGGAAAATGGCCACCGTGATCTCCATCTGCGCACGCGCGGAATCCCACGGCCATTTTCCTGAAGCCCCGGGCAGCAGAGCGCTCCATCTGCGCACGCGCGGCCACAGGAAAGATGGCCGCGCTGAATAGCGCATAATCATGCTCTTTTTCATCTCCTGGGCAGTGGATCTTCTCTTTGGACATGCGCACACCACTACGCCACCAACGTAATGATGAGCCTGATCTGGGGGAGAAACAGCGCTGTCACCACGCCCATAGGACCAGACCAGCGTGAGTGACAGCAGAAAACGGCGACTTTACAAAAGTATTTCAGCAGCATAGGTGGGTAATAAAGGCACACAAAGACACTAATATAACGCCCAGCTCCGCCCCTATTTAACGCTATTTTTAGCTCATCTTCAAAAAAACGGGGTGACAGGTTCCCTTTAAACATACTATTGACTTTTCTTCCTCCTCAATACTGATTAGTGGACAGCGTGTCCTTAATACCTGTGTTCAGCTATTGACTTTGTCTGTATTTCTGTATATTTTTGCTTGCCTAGTTTTATATATATTGAATAAACCTTGCGACTTTTTAATGGACTATTTACTCCGTGTGTTGTGTATATGAATTCTAGATTATGAGTGTCCATAGATAATCATCTTAGGCCCTCTGAACATACAGCATAGGGTCCTGTGTATTATATTTTGTGACTGAGATCTCTTTTATTAATATTGTTTCACTATGAACAAGTCTACACAGCAAAGCTGGCAAGTAACCAGCAGAAAACAGGAAAAATCTGCTTAAGGTAACTGATCAAGCTTTGTTGTATGAAAACTGTAAGATTTTTTTTTTTTCATAAAAAGTAAGAAAGTAACAAAATATAAAGAAAAGATTTAAAATAAAACAATATATATCTTGCTAATAAAATCCTGATTTAATTAAGTATTTTTTAATGATACGTTCCCTTTATAGAAACAGCATCATTCATAGCCAGAGATGTTGATTTACTTATGCAACTTGTAATTCCTTTTTACAAGCAGAACCTTGAAAAGATGTCCCTTGTATCAATTTTTATAGAAATGCAATAGTCAATCCACTGTATTCCTTTGTGTTTAATGTTTACGTGTGACAATTAATTTAGAAGTGTCTCTATCGGTATTGTATAATATAAAAAAGGACATTTAATGACCTTTGTATATAAGAGTTAACCTTGCAAGGGCGAAAAATAATTCTGTATTGATTGATAGATCGCTCGGTTTATTTTTTGTTTTCTGAATAGACATGTCTGTAAAAAAAATGTCAGTAAAAATGCCTCTATAGATTTTCTATTGTGATCAGACATACGTTTGCAAAGGTGATAACGTAAGCATTAATTAATAGCCTGTCATGATAAGCTGGGATAAGGTCCTAGTATGCGGAGGTTGAAGGGAATGCAGACTGGCATTTAACAAACATTCAGGATAATGTAACTAGTATTGTATTTGTATTGTTGAAAGCCATTGAAAATAATTGAATATATATAATAGAATCTACATATATAATTGTTTAAGTGTCTGTTGGTCTGTAACCGAAATCCTGCGTCGCTGATTGGTCATGTCCGGTCGGCCTTGACCAATCAGCGTTCATAAATAAATTTACATACATATAGTAGAACGAGAATAACATGAAGGACAGTCTGTGAGGGAGAGAATAACATGGAGGACAGTCTGTGAGGGAGAGAATAACATGGAGAACAGTCTGTGAGGGAGAGAATAACATGGAGGACAGTCTGTGATGGAGAGAATAACATGGAGGACAGTCTGTGAGGGAGAGAATAACATGGAGGACAGTGTGTGAGGGAGAGAATAACATGAAGGACAGTCTGTGAGGGAGAGAATAACATGGAGGACAGTCTGTGAGGGAGAGAATAAAATGGAGGACAGTCTATGAGGGAGAGAATAACATGGAGGACAGTCTGAGAGGGAGAAAATAACATGGAGGACCGTGGAGAGAATAACATGGAGGACTGTCTGTGAAGGAGAGAATAACATGGAGGACAGTCTGTGAGGGAGAGAATAACATGGAGGACAGTCTGTGAGGGAGAGAATAACATGGAGGACAGTGTGTGAGGGAGAGAATAACATGGAGGACAGTCTGTGAGGGAGAGAATAACATGGAGAACAGTCTGTGAGGGAGAAAATAACATGGAGGACAGTCTGTGAGGGAGAGAATAACACGGAGGACAGTCTGTGAGGGAGAGGATAACATGGAGGACAGTCTGTGAGGGAGAGGATAACATGGAGGACAGTCTGTGAGGGAGAGAATAACATGGAGGACAGTCTGTGAGGGAGAGAATAACATGGAGGACAGTCTGTGAGGGAGAGAATAACATGGAGGACAGTGTGTGAGGGAGAGAATAACATAGAGGACAGTATGTGAGGGAGAGAATAACATGGAGGACAGTGTGTGAGGGAGAGAATAACATGGAGGACAGTCTGTGAGGGAGAGAAAAACATGGAGGACAGTCTGTGAGGGAGAGAACAACATGGAGGACAGTGTGTAAGGGAGAGAATAAAAATGTTCCCCGTTTTTAAGTTTATCTTATGGTAAAATAAATGGTGTTTTTGAAAACTATTAGTCATCCTGTAGAAAACAAGCTGTCATACAGCGATAGATGACTAATAAAGTTTTGACTCTTAAAATAAAGACAGGAAAAAAACAATGACAGTGTGTCCAATGGGTTAAAACATAAATGTAAGCACCAATGTTTATGTGAATACTAAATGGTGGCCCGATTCTAGTGCATCGGGTATTTACTATATAATCGTCTAATTCTGTTTGTCTGTAACGGAAATCCCGCGTTGCTAATTTGTCTTGCCAGCCTCCCGTGACCAATCAGCGACTGGCGCAGTCCGGCTGTGAATTGGCGCGGGATTTGAACCACGCTTTGCTGATTGGTCGCGCCCGGCTGACCGCGACCAATCAGTGATATTGGCGCAGGATTTAAACACCGCTTCACTGATAATGTATATATTTTACCTGGAAAATCCTGTGTATTCATTGCACTATTTTTAAATCTTCAGCTCGATCTCAAGCAAGTTGATGGATGAACGATCTGTAGGAAGATTGATTTTGTGTAAGCCTAGATAGGTCCATCAGGGTCTTCCACACCATTGTCTTAATAGTATCAAGCCATTGTGTTGTCAGACTTCCTGTTGGCCTTGTTCCTTCCATTCTTCCAACCACGATATCCTTTTCCAGTGATTGCTCCCTTCATATCATGTGTCCAAAGAAGGCAAGTCGTAGCTTGGTGATCCTTGCTTCAAGTGAAATGTCTGGCTTGATTTGTTCCAAAATGTATTTGCTTGTTCTTCTTGCCATCCATAGTACTGATAACATCCTTTTCCAGCACCACATTTCAAAGGCGTCAATTCTTCTTCTGTCTATTTTCTTTATGGAAGTGAATTTTACTAAGAATGTAGCAATAGCTCTATAAGATGTCCCGATAATATTCTGCAATGCTTGAATTCCATTTAATACTATTGTACTATCAATTGGGAAGATGCTAGCTTTGCTCCTGAGAAACTATCTGAGTAAAAAGAGATAGTCTCCTTAGGCTCTCCAGCTCAACAGCATGTGACTGCTGCATCCAATCAGTGGCCGCTACTTGGCTGTATCTGTCATGTGAAGTCCCCCACCAAAAGATGAAGGCGAGGAAACAAGCAGAAGACATAGGCAGGGGCCCAGTATGTGAGTATATATATATATATATATATATATATATATATATATATATATATATATATATATATATACAGTGGGGCAAAAAAGTATTTAGTCAGTCAGCAATAGTGCAAGTTCCACCACTTAAAAAGATGAGAGGCGTCTGTAATTTACATCATAGGTAGACCTCAACTATGGGAGACAAACTGAGAAAAAAAAATCCAGAAAATCATATTGTCTGTTTTTTTATCATTTTATTTGCATATTATGGTGGAAAATAAGTATTTGGTCAGAAACAAACAATCAAGATTTCTGGCTCTCACAGACCTGTAACTTCTTCTTTAAGAGTCTCCTCTTTCCTCCACTCATTACCTGTAGTAATGGCACCTGTTTAAACTTGTTATCAGTATAAAAAGACACCTGTGCACACCCTCAAACAGTCTGACTCCAAACTCCACTATGGTGAAGACCAAAGAGCTGTCAAAGGACACCAGAAACAAAATTGTAGCCCTGCACCAGGCTGGGAAGACTGAATCTGCAATAGCCAACCAGCTTGGAGTGAAGAAATCAACAGTGGGAGCAATTATTAGAAAATGGAAGACATTCAAGACCACTGATAATCTCCCTCGATCTGGGGCTCCACGCAAAATCCCACCTGTCATGATCTCAATGGCAAGAGATCATAGCATCAGCATATAAAGGAACTAGCTCTTGGAAGATGGGAACTGAGCTGACCATGAACTAAACCTAACGCACAACTAGCAGTGGCCGGGTAGCATGCCTACGTTGATTCTAGATGCCCAGCACCAGCCGGAGGACTAAATAATGCTAGCAGAGGAAAATATTAGTCCTAGCTCACCTCTAGAGAAATACCCCGAAAGGAGACAGAGGCCCCCCACATGTATTGGCGGTGAATTAAGATGAAATAACAAACGTAGTATGAAAATAGGTTTAGCAAATTTGAGGTCCACTTACTACATAGCAGAAGACAGAAAGGACACTTTCATGGTCAGCTGAAAACCCTATCAAAACACCATCCAGAAATTACTTTAAAACTCTGGCATTAACTCATAACACCAGAGTGGCAATTCCTGTTCACAAGAGCTTTCCAGACACAGTAACGAAACTACAGCTGTGAACTGGAACAAAAATGCAAAAACAAACATGGACAAGAGTCCAACTTATCTAGTAGTTGTCTAGGAGCAGGAACAAGCACAGAGAGGCTTCTGATAACATTGTTGACCGGCAAGCAACTAACAGAGCAGCAAGGTTATATAGCGACTCCCACATCTTGATGGGAACAGGTGAACAGAGAAGATGAAGACACCAGTTCAATTCCACCAGTAGCCACCGGGGGAGCCCAGAATCCAAATTCACAACAGTACCCCCCCCTCAAGGAGGGGGCACCGAACCCTCACCAGAACCACCAGGGCGATCAGGATGGGCCCTATGAAAGGCACGAACCAGATCAGAGGCATGAACATCAGATGCATTCACCCAAGAATTATCCTCCTGGCCGTATCCCTTCCACTTGACCAGATACTGGAGTCTCCGTCTGGAAACACGAGAGTCTAAGATTTTCTCCACAACGTACTCCAACTCACCCTCAACCAACACCGGAGCAGGAGGCTCAACGGAAGGCACAACCGGTACCTCATACCTGCGCAATAATGACCGATGAAAAACGTTATGAATAGAAAAGGATGCAGGGAGGTCCAAACGGAAGGAAACAGGGTTAAGAATCTCCAATATCTTATACGGGCCGATGAACCGAGGCTTAAACTTAGGAGAAGAGACCCTCATAGGGACAAAACGAGAAGACAACCACACCAAATCCCCAACACAAAGCCGAGGACCAACACGACGGTGGCGGTTGGCAAAAAGCTGAGTCTTCTCCTGGGACAACCTCAAATTGTCCACCACCTGCCCCCAGATCTGATGCAATCTCTCCACCACAGCATCCACTCCAGGACAATCCGAAGATTCCACCTGACCAGAGGAAAATCGAGGATGAAACCCCGAATTACAGAAAAACGGGGACACCAAAGTGGCAGAGCTGGCCCGATTATTGAGAGCGAACTCCGCCAATGGCAAAAAAGCAACCCAATCATCCTGGTCAGCAGACACAAAACACCTCAGATATGTCTCCAGGGTCTGATTAATCCGCTCGGTCTGGCCATTCGTCTGAGGATGGAAAGCGGACGAAAAAGATAAATCTATGCCCATCCTAGCACAGAATGCCCGCCAAAATCTAGACACGAATTGGGTCCCTCTGTCAGAAACGATATTCTCAGGAATTCCATGCAAACGAACAACATTTTGAAAAAACAGAGGAACCAACTCGGAAGAAGAAGGCAACTTGGGCAGAGGAACCAAATGGACCATCTTAGAGAAACGGTCACACACCACCCAGATGACAGACATCTTCTGAGAAACAGGCAGATCTGAAATAAAATCCATCGAGATGTGCGTCCAAGGCCTCTTAGGAATAGGCAAGGGCAATAACAATCCACTAGCCCGAGAACAACAAGGCTTGGCCCGAGCACAAACGTCACAAGACTGCACAAAGCCTCGCACATCTCGTGACAGGGAAGGCCACCAGAAGGACCTTGCCACCAAATCCCTGGTACCAAAAATGCCAGGATGACCTGCCAACGCAGAAGAATGAACCTCAGAGATGACTCTACTGGTCCAATCATCAGGAACAAATAGTTTATCAGGTGGGCAACGATCAGGTCTATCCGCCTGAAACTCCTGCAAGGCCCGCCGCAGGTCTGGAGAAACGGCTGACAATACCACTCCATCCTTAAGGATACCTGTGGGCTCAGAGTTACCAGGCGAGTCAGGCTCAAAACTCCTAGAAAGGGCATCCGCCTTAACATTCTTAGAACCCGGTAGGTATGACACCACAAAATTAAACCGAGAGAAAAATAATGACCAGCGCGCCTGTCTAGGATTCAGGCGCCTGGCGGTCTCAAGATAAATCAAATTTTTGTGGTCAGTCAATACCACCACCTGATGTCTGGCCCCCTCAAGCCAATGGCGCCACTCCTCAAAAGCCCACTTCATGGTCAAAAGCTCCCGATTCCCAACATCATAATTCCGCTCAGCGGGCGAAAATTTACGGGAAAAGAAGGCACAAGGCCTCATCACGGAGCAGTCAGAACTTTTCTGCGACAACACTGCCCCAGCTCCGATCTCAGAAGCGTCGACCTCAACCTGAAAAGGTAGAGCAACATCAGGCTGACGCAACACAGGGGCAGAGGAAAAACGGCGCTTGAGCTCCCGAAAGGCCTCCACAGCATCAGGGGACCAATCGGCAACATCAGCACCCTTCTTAGTCAAATCGGTCAATGGCTTAGCAATATCCGAAAAACCAGCAATAAATCGACGATAAAAGTTAGCAAAGCCCAAAAATTTCTGAAGACTCTTAAGAGAAGAGGGCTGCGTCCAATCACAAATAGCTTGTACCTTGACAGGATCCATTTCAATGGAAGAGGGGGAAAAAATATATCCCAAAAAGGAAATCCTCTGTACCCCAAAAACACACTTAGAACCCTTCACACACAAAGAATTAGACCGCAAAACCTGAAAAACCCTCTTGACTTGCTGGACATGAGAGTCCCAGTCATCCGAAAAAATCAGAATATCATCCAGATACACAATCATAAATTTATCCAAATAATCACGAAAAATATCATGCATAAAGGACTGGAAAACTGACGGAGCATTTGAAAGACCAAAAGGCATCACTAAATACTCAAAATGGCCCTCGGGCGTATTAAATGCGGTTTTCCACTCATCCCCCTGCCTGATTCGCACCAAATTATACGCCCCACGAAGGTCAATCTTAGAGAACCACTTGGCCCCCTTTATGCGAGCAAACAAATCAGTCAGCAACGGCAATGGGTATTGATATTTAACAGTGATTTTATTCAAAAGCCGATAATCAATACATGGTCTCAAAGAGCCGTCTTTTTTTGACACAAAGAAAAAACCGGCTCCTAAGGGAGATGACGATGGACGAATATGTCCCTTTTCCAAGGACTCCTTTATATATTCTCGCATAGCAGCATGTTCAGGCACAGACAGATTAAATAAACGACCCTTTGGGTATTTACTACCCGGGATTAAATCTATGGCACAATCGCACTCTCGGTGCGGAGGTAACGAACCAAGCTTGGATTCTTCAAAGACGTCACGATAGTCAGACAGGAACTCAGGAATTTCAGAGGGAATAGATGATGAAATGGAAACCACAGGTACATCCCCATGAGCCCCCTTACATCCCCAGCTCAACACAGACATAGCTCTCCAGTCGAGGACTGGGTTGTGAGATTGCAGCCAAGGCAATCCTAGCACCAAATCATCATGTAGATTACACAGCACCAGAAAGCGAATAATCTCCTGGTGATCCGGATTAATACGCATAGTTACTTGTGTCCAGTATTGTGGTTTATTATTAGCCAATGGGGTGGAGTCAATCCCCTTCAGAGGAATAGAAGTCTCCAAAGGCTCTAAATCATACCCACAGCGTTTGGCAAAGGACCAATCCATAAGACTCAACGCGGCGCCAGAGTCGACATAGGCGTCCGTGGTAATAGATGACAAAGAGCAAATCAGGGTCACAGATAGAATAAACTTAGACGGTAAGGTGCAAATGGAAACAGATTTACCAAGCTTTTTAGTGCGCTTAGAGCATGCCGATATAACATGAGTAGAATCACCACAATAGAAACACAACCCATTTTTCCGTCTAAAATTCTGCCGCTCGCTTCGGGACAGAATTCTATCACACTGCATACTCTCTGGCGATTTCTCAGTGGACACCGCCAGATGGTGCACTGGTTTGCGCTCCCGCAAACGCCTATCGATCTGAATAGCCATTGTCATGGACTCATTCAGACCCGCAGGCACAGGGAACCCCACCATAACATCCTTAATGGCATCAGAGAGACCCTCTCTGAAAGTCGCCGCCAGGGCGCACTCATTCCACTGAGTAAGCACAGACCATTTACGGAATCTTTGGCAGTAAATTTCCGCTTCATCTTGCCCCTGAGATAGGGACATCAAAGTTTTTTCTGCCTGAAGCTCCAAATGAGGTTCGTCATAAAGCAACCCCAAGGCCAGAAAAAACGCATCCACATTGAGCAACGCAGGATCCCCTGGTGTCAATGAAAAAGCCCAGTCTTGAGGGTCGCCCCGGAGCAAGGAAATCACAATCCTGACCTGCTGTGCAGGGTCTCCGGCAGAGCGAGATTTCAGGGACAAAAATAATTTGCAATTATTTCGAAAATTCTGAAACCCAGATCTATTCCCCGAGAAAAATTCCGGCAAAGGAATTCTCGTCTCAGATACAGGTGCATGACAAACAAAATCTTGCAAATTTTGTACCTTCGTGGCGAGATTATTCAAACCTGCAGTTACACTCTGAAGATCCATTACAAACAGGTGGACACAGAACCATTCAAAGATTAGAAGGAGAGAAAAAAAAAAAAAATTTCAGCAGACTACTTATTTCTCTCCTTTCTCAGCCAAGGATTTTAACCCTTTAGTGGGCCGGTCAAACTGTCATGATCTCAATGGCAAGAGATCATAGCATCAGCATATAAAGGAACTAGCTCTTGGAAGATGGGAACTGAGCTGACCATGAACTAAACCTAACGCACAACTAGCAGTGGCCGGGTAGCATGCCTACGTTGATTCTAGATGCCCAGCACCAGCCGGAGGACTAAATAATGCTAGCAGAGGAAAATATTAGTCCTAGCTCACCTCTAGAGAAATACCCCGAAAGGAGACAGAGGCCCCCCACATGTATTGGCGGTGAATTAAGATGAAATAACAAACGTAGTATGAAAATAGGTTTAGCAAATTTGAGGTCCACTTACTACATAGCAGAAGACAGAAAGGACACTTTCATGGTCAGCTGAAAACCCTATCAAAACACCATCCAGAAATTACTTTAAAACTCTGGCATTAACTCATAACACCAGAGTGGCAATTCCTGTTCACAAGAGCTTTCCAGACACAGTAACGAAACTACAGCTGTGAACTGGAACAAAAATGCAAAAACAAACATGGACAAGAGTCCAACTTATCTAGTAGTTGTCTAGGAGCAGGAACAAGCACAGAGAGGCTTCTGATAACATTGTTGACCGGCAAGCAACTAACAGAGCAGCAAGGTTATATAGCGACTCCCACATCTTGATGGGAACAGGTGAACAGAGAAGATGAAGACACCAGTTCAATTCCACCAGTAGCCACCGGGGGAGCCCAGAATCCAAATTCACAACACCCACCCCGTGGGGTCAGAATGATCACAAGAACGGTGAGCAAAAATCCCAGAACCACGCGGGGGGACCTAGTGAATGAACTGCAGAGAGCTGGGACCAATG